>NW_020291676.1:0-288936 GCF_003184785.1 Aspergillus japonicus CBS 114.51
GGAGTGGAGGGAGGGGTGCGAGGGATTGAGGATGGGCTTGCAGGGCAGGGCAGGCTGTACGTACGTCGGTCCAATGCCTCCGCTGGTGACCACGAAGTCGTACCGATCACTCATCCGCCGCACGGCTTCGATGATTTCGCTCTCGTCGTCGGCGATCACCTCCACGCGCTTCAGTTGGATGCCTAGCGAGAAACACCATTTCGCGAAGAAGGCTGAGTTGGTGTCTATTGTCTGGAGGTTTTGCGGGGGGTGGTTAGTTGGTTGGTGTTGGGAGGAATGGTTCTGCGCGTAGACGGGTTGGGTTTGCTGGACACCACTTCTTTCTCAATTGAGAAGGAGATTGACATGCGGTGGTGAACAGAAGTGAACGAATTTTGACAGAATTGATTGTGTTAGGATACAATACTCACCTTGCCTCCAAGTACCTCGTCACCAATGATCAGGCATGCCGCGGTGTGGATGGTTCGTTTATTCTTCGGGAGTACGGATGATGTCATATTGAAGGATGCTGGGGATGGAGCCCGAGTTCTGAGTGCTGAAGTAGGGGTGAAAGGGATTGAGCTTGCAGAGGATGAATTGTTCAGGGCTGGTCGGGTGAGATGACGGGTGAGTTGGTTGAGTCGACTGAACATCGAGGATGGAGGTTAAGGAACGAAGGGAGGAGTGAGTGGATTTCAGGCGGACTAAGTATCAAGCGTGAGCGGGGAGGGGGAAAGGAAAGAAAGTAAGAGGGAGAGAGAGAGAGTCTGCAGGTAGAGGGTTCGAGCGGGTGGGGAAGAAAATAGCGGGCGGCCGGCAACCCGTTCCTATCCCATCATTCATCGTCCATCCATCCCACTTGGTGCTAAGTTGCCTTCTCGATCGACGTCGTCTCCTCCGTTTCTGATACCCACTCGTTCTTTTCGTGCCTGCACCGCTGGTTCTTCGTTGCCGGCCTAAAAGAGAATTTCGTGTGGTTAACCTTGGTGAGGTCGTTATCATACCAACAAGATGGTGAGGACACATGCCCCGCATTCCCCCCTCCTTGCCCTTCATCCATACCTCGTGAGGTTGACCACCCCCTCTCCCAGTCCGAATCTCGTCTATATTCCTTCTCGCCGGAGACGAAAGAGAAGCTCCGCAAGTTTCGCTTGGGGACCTCGCGCGCCAATGACCCGCAGGCTGTTATATGTAGGGCTCCGTTCCACTTTGTTGTTGCCTTTCTCGCGCTCGTTCGAAATCCCCCTCGCCGACGATACTCGAAGAACGATGCATGCAGGCATTTTCCGTCCTTCTGTGGCAGCGGCATCGAAGAGCAAATTCGCCGCGTCACATATCGAAGGTGTTGGGGCTGACTGGCCGGGTCGACAGATATAATCGACAACAAGAGCCAAGAAATCCGCCCAGAGGATGGTGAAGTCTACACGAAGATGGAAGATCTCGCCGACGAGCTTCCCGAGACGTCGCCTCGATTCATCCTTCTCAGCTACCCGTTGACCTTGGTTCGTTGCCTCCCCCCCTTGGTTTCTGCTGTTGCAGCTCCTCGCGGGTCGCTAATATTGCGTTTTTGGTTCTTGTCTAGTCGTCCGGCCGTCTCACCGTCCCCTATGTGATGCTCTACTACCTCCCCGAGAACTGCAACCCCTCGCTGCGGATGATGTATGCGGGTGCCGTCGAGCTGATGCGCAACACCGCCGAGGTGAACCGTGTGATTGAGGTGGAGAGTGAGGAGGATATTGTGGAGATCGAGGCCAGATTGCAGAGTCAGAACTGAGTTGGCGGTCCGGGGGCGGAGGATGAGGTGTCGGTATATATCATCTTTCGGGCTCTGATCTCCTTCATGGGTCTATAGCCTGTCTTTTCTTTTGGGCTCGTATATCAAGCGCTTTTAATGGTATATTTAGCGGTGTACGCTATTGCTTTTGGGATTGAAATCTGTCGGGCTGAGGTTAGGTTTTGGTTTTGCTGGTGAGTTGCTGGTTTCTATGGTGAGGACTCGGATCATGAGGTTGATATCCTTGTTCCGGAGGGGGTAGATTGTTGCACAGTCACAGTACTGAATCTGTAGAGCTGTCAACCTTGCTCTAAGCGTTGCTGCTAGCTGCAGGTCCGACTCAACCGCCATCCATCCTCCAAGGGAAACAAGAAGGACACTACCAGGACCGAGATCTGGATGCAGATCGCCTTATAGCGGGAAGCATGTTCCCAGTCACACCACCCAACTGCTCTTGAAAGACACAACTAAGAACTTGACAATCGGCCCCTCTGCGATGAATGCCTCAGGCGGCAACAAAGTGGCCCATATCTATAAGAAAACCTTCTAGCTGAGACGACCAGCCCGGTACTCGACAAAAGGCATGTTGTCAACCAACTAACCCCCGGGCACGACCCGACAACTCTTGGTTCCATGTACTGTAACCTCCCAGCCACCCGTGGCCCTCCCTCGGGCCCCATCCGAAGTGCTTAGGAGCCAAGGGTGGAACCCATTTCCGGGGAAAAGTTGATACATCAACTTTTTCCCCACTCGATTCCTGAATGTACTACGGAGTACATAGTGCATACCTTTAAGCCCTTGTAAGCCTAGTAAAAAGATGATCAACGGTCATCACCTAGAGGTAACTACTAGCCTATGCATTCTTCTGCTGCTGTCAAAGTTTCGACTTCGAAGCCCTGATATGAACGATGATGACCTTGGAGTCTGGATTCTACATTACCCTCCTAGTATTGAACAGACTTGCATCCATGCCCCGTGCTTACGGAGACCGACGGACTGCTGTGAAAGTTATCTACAGAGGTAAAGCACTGTACTGTACCTTGCAATGTGTTGTGATGTATGCTGCTTGATGGACCATGTCTACAGTCCTTTCGTGAGTTTGTGACTCCACAGTGGAGATAAGATAATGCAGACCGGCGACCATAGGCTCAATGCATATGGCGAAAGAGTCGAAAGTACTGTACTTCCACTGTACTAAGCCGGGTTGGGTAGGAGGTCCAGCTGCCTGTCTGCCAGGTGGCAGGTGGCAGGTGGCAGGCGGCCCTGTGAAGCGCAATCATTCGTCTTATTCTTGTCTTTTGCTTTTCTACGTAGTATGTTTTATGGTTCCTTTCCCCTTCAGAGTAAGGGACTCCGAGAGGTCGGGTTGGGGACTGGGACTGCCCAGTGGTGGGTTAAGGAAGTTTCATTGTTCTAGTGAAAATGGGGCGAGGGGCAAAAGAGCAGGGATTAGATGGCGATGCTGTGATGGGTGGGGAAACAGCCCCGAGCCACTCAGTGCCCACTGGGAGATGAGGAGGATGCCTGAGCGGTTGTTTTTTCTTGTTAGAGGTGATTGGCTTGGGCGGGTTTGAGGGGATTTCTTTTCTCGGAGATGCGTGGCCAGAGCCCAGGGAGAGGGGACCTAGGGTCTAGGGGCAGGTCAGTGGGGATGGACTATAAACAGCCAGCCAGCAATATCCAGAACGCTTGCCTCCCCTGCATGTGCGGTGTTGTGCTGGGTCCATGGTGGTTGACGGTGGCGAAAACGAAGGGGTTTGCATTTTGCATTTTGCGTTGGGCAGGGAGGAATTAGTTTGCGAACCCGGTGGTGTGGTTGCTGGGTTTCTTTTACGACTCGATCGGGGTTTTTTTTGTAGGATGCTGGGGAGGTTGTTTTGGATGCCTGAGGGCTTGATGATGCTTCCCCGTGAGCAACTTGACTGTTGTGCGTGAGGGAATGAGCGTGTTATGGGATGTTAGGTATTAGGTACATGCTTCGTCTATCATAATCTACGTAGTGATCTCCACGGCCAAGACTTGACAATCACGAGGCAGGAGAGGGAGATAGAACTGTACTTGTGTACTGTACGGAGACACTAACTCCTCATGAGGTGGCAGATTTCTCCGATTTGGAGAAAAAGTGGAGGAGGAAGCAGGGGTGCATTGAACTTAGGTTTCGCTGGGGCAGCTTCATTCTGACAAATTGTTCCATTCCACGGCTTCTTTTTTACCATACCGTACACTCAATTGTTACTTTACTTCTCTTACTGCTGGCTGTTCTGCATGGGACCGTTGCCGTTTTTAATATAAGTTGGACAGTAGCATGGTGGTGCGGTTGAGTGTCGTGCAGCTGCTATGCATGCGCTACTGTCAATTGGGAATGTCGGGGGAGGAGGATGTAATGTACTGTATTGTGACAGGGTATTGATACCTGTTTTGAGACGGAGGTTGTATAGCACCAGAGCCGGAAAGGTTCGGTTATATCGAGCAGAAGAGATTGATATAGTTGGAAGAGGACGTGATCGTGGAGGGTCTTGTTGATATTGGTAGCAATTCCTCTTGTTTTATTTTTGGTTTATCTCGGCATTGGCACGAATTTAATCAATAGATGGAAAAAGGCTGTCACCCGTATAGATTCTACCGTTATAACCAACAAGGTAAGATACACTGCTACGCAGTATACTGATGCATAGTACGGAGAGTACATACATACCTATCATACCACCAAGCCTTGCGCTGATATCATCTTGGCTCAGCAGGTCAGCTTCCAGACTCCTGGGTACAGAACAACAAACAAAGTCTGTTGCACTCAGCCACATCCCAGCGTCCGGGATCTAGAAAAAGCAACAGGCTGTGGTCCCGGCCTTGTTGACGGGCGTGTTGTCTGTCACCACACAAGACAGTCGGAATCGCTAGCAGAGTTCCCCGCCAAGCTTAAGAGGATTAAGGAAAGAGAGCCGGGTTGTCGAGACGGGGGTTTCGGGCAGTGTTACCCGGGTGGGTGTCACGGCATTACTCCGTCTAGCTGTCTAGCGGGCAGGCCTGGATGATTGCCTAGTAGAGTCTAGGGACAGTACGGGAGGAGTTTAGTCTTCTCAGAGGCTAGGCTAGGACCCAAGCGCCCCGTCGCCTCGGTTCGCCCGCCCGCTAGACTAGCCTACTTCTAGTTCAAGGTTGCTGCGCTTGCAGGAGCAGCAACTGAGCAAGACTTCGCTTGGTCTCCATCCCGTACCTTGCTTACATAGTACTGTACTTGCCAGTCTGTCTGTCTGTCTGTCTGTCTGACACTGCAGTCACTGTGTAGTCTGTCTCTCTCCTCCCTTCAGCACGGATCGTGAGTATTTCTTCTAGTGGTCGACACCACTTTCCGATCACAAACTCCAGAGTATGTCATGAATTGCTGAACTTGGAGGATTTGAACGAACACTTTTTGTCCTTCATACTCCATCATGATGAGTCCCTTGCGCGTCTGTTTGCTGCTTCTCATCTGACAATGAATATGACGTCTAGTTGTTGTGTCTCGGCTCGAGTACGTATGAAGAATCACCAGACACCCCATCTGCTGCAAGTCTATACGTAACAGTTCCAGCGCCAAAATATCTGGATAAAATGCTGAAAGATAATTCTAAATTCACATATTCCTTCATAATAGGATGGAAAAATAACCGCAAGCCAGCAACGAATTAGCCATGTGCCACCCATACCCCTACCTACTCCCCGTCTCTTAAGCCTCCTGCCACATTGGCAACTTAACACTTTTTTTACTTTTACGCTTTCGTTACTTGACCTAACTTTTACTTTACATACCTAGCTAGTACTCTTACCCACCCCCCTCTTGCTGCTCCATTTCCCCCCTCCCTGCCAGAAAGGGTTGTTCGGCTTCTATTTATCATTTGGCTTGCGCTGCAGTGACCGTCGTTGCCTGCCTGATTTGTTTATCTCTTTCTCGCTTTTTCTCTTTCCTTTGGCGGCCACCAACTCAATTCATTACTAGCACCCACCCACGGTTCTTTCCCTCCTCCTCACTTTCTTCCCTCTCTACTACAACTCTACAACTACTTGCTCTTTCAGCCCACCACCACCAGCACCACAAAACAAAACAATCCCCTCCCACGTCACATCTCGCGCCCTTTCTAATCCCTCCCGTGGCTTTTCGTACGCCTCGACCACGCCCGATCCACACGATCTGACCGCCCTTCAGCCAATCAGTCGTGGGTTTCGGCTGCGACCCTACCAAGAGCTCACCGTCTTGCCGGGTGTCCCAAGTCTACGGTTTCGGGTCACGCCCGTGCGACCTGCCAATACTTAATCGTGGTTCCCGCTTTGTCTGTTCTGTTTGGCACCCACTCGGTTCGATCAACAACATCCACCCCCCTTCCACCTCCACCCTCCACCCTCCACCCTCCACCCCTGGTCCCGGTCGCCCAACAACCACTTTATTATACTCGGATCGATCATCTCAAACCCGCCTGTCCCGATTCCACACCCCGACTGTCCAGCGCTAGAATATGAATAGAACTTATTGAATCGAGGCGTGCCGCAGAGATTGAGTTCTCTTATACTGCAAGGAAAACGAAAACTTCCCCAATATCACCGACTTGATTCACCACAATAATAGCCAGTCCCGTCCTCAGAAGACTGTGCGCCCTCTCGACATGTCGACACACCAGGGTTCCGACCTGTTCAGCGAAGGAAAGCATGAGGGGTTCTCCAAATATGTTAAACGCATAAGAACCGCAATGAGGAGAACCTCTACCATCAAGACATTTCCGGCGCCCGGTATACAGGGGGCTACCGAGGTACCCGTCTCCAGTCAGAACACTACGTAAGTTCGACCTCTCTCTTTCCCCATTGCCATTGTCCACATTGCCGTAATACTTACTTTAGGTCAGCCTGACAGTTACTCCTCGCCCACCTGCCACCAGTGTGGCCCCCAATGCGACGGTGCTTTCCAACTGGGGAGCCATCCAAGAACAGAAGGCGCGCGCATTGTTCGCAAAGTATGGATTAGCCGTCGAGCCGGGAGAATGGAAGGCGCCTAGCGATATGACCGTGCAGCGAGTGGTCAGACCGATCCGTATGCGAGTCCGCCGTACCTGCCACCGCTGCCAGACCATTTTTGGACCCAACAAAGCTTGCGTCAATTGTCAACATGTTCGCTGCACAAGCTGTCCGCGGGACCCCATTGCGAAGCCCGACGACAAACAGGCACAGACCGAAGCTGCACTTCAAACCCTCCTGTCGCAGAAAACGCCTGAGATTGCCCCGGCGCCGCGCCAATTCAGAGAACCTCGCTTGACCCTACCCTCACGTACCGGTGGCCAGGATTTGGTCCATAACCCACCTCGCCAGAGGATCCGGCGAACCTGCCATCGCTGCAACACCGTTTTCGCCGCAGATGCTATGGAATGCAATACCTGCCAACACATTCGCTGTACCCTGTGCCCTCGCGAACCGTACGTTGTGCTATCTCCGCTCGTCGAGGCTATGCTAACAAGCTGTAGGGCGAAGCTTAACAAATACCCGAATGGGTATCCCGGAGACGCCGAGCCTCCCTCGGAACTACCTGCACGGACATGGAAGAAGCCCCGGCAACGGGTTCGATACTTTTGTCACCGCTGCAACAACGTACTCCAGTCGCGAGAAACCATCTGCTCCCATTGCGGGCAAGAGAAATGTGACGAGACCATACGAGACCCGTAAGTTACTGAAGCTGTTGGTTATAAGCAAGCACGTGTTGATAAATCCATTGCAGGAAACGCAAAGAAAGGCCAAAACCCGACCCTGAGATATCGAAACGAGTCGAAGAGCGATTGGCGCATGTGAAGATAGTGAGCATGGGATAAATGGAACACTGAAACGACTCATTGTCAATTCATCTCACGATCTACGGCCCTAGTAAAATGCTCAACAAGTTCTCTCTTTTTCCCTCGCCAGAGGCCGTTCACCCATACGGCTGGCCTTTTCCCGGAAGCCTCACTTATTCTTTGAGCCTGGATAGCATGAGAATAGAGCCCAGACGAATAGCCCCGGGGAGAGTTTGGTGGGGGCACAGTAGGTCTGGTCCTGGACGGCTGAATTGGTACATGTGATTGCGTACGCTTTAAGGACTGCAGATGTTTGCATCTTGAAGCCTCAATCATTCTTAATAACATGAAGCCCCGGGAGTAATATCTCGCTGTGCAAGGCCGGTGGATATGCGCTTACGATGGTAATTCTTCAGCGAAGAACCAAACCCAGCGTTACATCGCCGGACTTGCTACGAAATTAGGTCCTTGCAATTTCCCTCCTTAGGATACCATTTTTGGCCGAGGCATTACATTTTTCTAGAGCGGAATTTATTTCTGAAGGTTCGAATGGCGAGTCAGGTGTGATCCGCAATAGAGAATGTACAGGTTGGAGCGTTAGCCGAAGCAGGACTAGAGTGATGGAGTGACGGAGGGTCTAACCACAACCGCGGGCTGCTGCAATCAAACCTAAATAGAGTGTGTGCCACTGTGATGATTGACAGGACCCGCAATGGTGTTGAAGATGGAAGACCTCGAGCCAATGATTGCGCAGGGCTGGACGAAACTGCATCTGTCCTTGGATGTAATCTAAATCATATATTGAGGCCACCCAGTCTAGAATCGGGGGAGACGCTGAGTAATGATTAGAGAGGGCTCCACTGGGCCCCGCTGGGTTGGATTCAGTTCCCGGCGATTTGGTGTCGTCCCATGCCTTGGTCAGGGGGGAAGGGGGTGCGTGATAAAAGTGATTCTAAAGCTAGAGCTACGTATCGTAATCGAGTGATCTCGAAACTGCGTAGTGATCATGCAGCCGTGTGCCAGTAGATCTGTACAGTTCATAGACCTCCCAGGGAGGGTATATTCAACCTGATAAGTCTGTATTATAAGTCCCGAATCTTCCGAAACCACCTGGTGCAGGCAGATAGAAATCATGCAACCAGATCCTGTCACGGCCCTGGACAGATAATCCCTTCCATTATAGCCTTCCAGAAGAGAAAACAGTACGGAGAGTGATTTTCTACCCAGCTAACTTACCTCCCTAATCCTTCAATCCCCCCGAAACCCATCCAAACCTCGGTCCACCGATTCTCCAACATGTTTCCCATCAGAGACATCGACCATCATATCAACTGAGATAATAATATATTTTTAAGCCAGCCAGATGAAGAAAAAAAAGTCAAATCCCCGACAAAACTCCGCCAACGTCCCTGCACTCGGCCGGAACGGGGGGGTTTGAACCGGGGGGTTGAAGAACGGTAGACTAAGGTAAGCTAGACTAGTTAGACTTAGAACCCAACCCAACCCGCCGGCGGCGTGCACGGATCAGTCTCTTTTTATGGATTTGATTTGATGGATAGGTAGTACTTGATTGAATTGGCACCGGGGGGATGCAGAATGTCATCTTGGGGGTTCTCCGTCACTTTGGAGATTGGGGTACTACGCTGCTGCTGCTGCTGCTGCTGGTGGTGGTGGTGATTACGGGGTAGGGAACTGCTATTTGCCTGCTTCCTGCTTTTCTTTGGATGGTTTTGCACTGTAAAGTGGAGGGTAGGGTAGGGTAGGGTAGGTTGCGTGCGCCCTGCCAACGCATTTGCGCCACGTTCGGTCGGGGGAAGGGGAGGGGGGTTGTCTGTGTTGGGATTTGTGTTTGAGGTATTTAGATTTAGGGTAGTTACTCTGTATACCGATATATTTATTCAGTACAGATGACGGTATCGAGACCTAGGCGTTATCCATTATTATCGGTATTATTCAGTCCTCGGCTGAGACCATCGCCTACCTGTACAGGGGTTGACGTCGACCCTCTTGGCGAGTTGAGAACTACATCACCATCACCATCATCATCACCATCATCATCCATCCTGAACAGGAATTCAGGTATGCAGGAATTAGGGCCTAAGGTAGTACAATACAATACATGTACTCTGCAACTGAATAAAACCCGTGGCATCGAAGATCATCCATTCTTACCTTGCGCTGTGGTAAATGATCACCTGTAGTGTGGATACCGAAACCGGGTTCCCCGCGTCTGACGTGCCAAGATCTCAATGGGGTATGAGGTATGAGGTATGGCAGCAGTGCCGGGCACCTCATGCCACTTGCACTCAGTTACAGCAGAGTATGGTACTTGTGCGTACTGAGTATGTAGACAGGGTTGGTTGAGGGGGTCCGGTAGTTGGGTTAGCGCGAGGGACGGTGAGTTTGTCTTGTGGCGTTGTCGTTGATGTCTGCTGTCTGCTATACGGGTGGTGAAACGCGGTTTTGGTTGCGAGGTTAGACCCTTTGGGTGGTGAGTGCCCTGGTCCTTGGGATTAGGGTGGATGGCTGTTTTCTCGGGGTGGTGTTTGTGTTGGAGGCGATGTACTAGGTGTTTAGATACTCGTAGACTGGCGGGCTAGTCGACTGACGGGTGACCACACGTCAGTAGCTGACGGTTTCTTCTGGTGGGCTGCAATTGGGGTCTATATTTGGGTCTCTGATGAAATCCTGAAATTTAAAGTTCTCTTCTGTCCCGGGTCTGCTGCTTGGAACCGGAGGGCAAACGCATGTGGCTCGGAGATGTCGGTTCCTGGTAATTATTCTCCGATGGATGGGGATACCAAGAAAACTTTTCGCTGATTGAGTGGTGACACTTGGGCCACATAGATAATTTTAGATGTATAGGTAAATTGCTTGGGCGGTAGATGTAGACTCCAAGGTAGTTTGTGCTTTGTCCTGTAGTCCTCGAATCAGCTCACCCAAACTCACTAGAGGACCGTATGGTCAATATCACCCAGGGCTTGATACTATGTCTCGTTGGGTTGCCCACCGCTACATCTAAGGAGAACAAGTACGCCAAACAATAAACAGTGTCCGATTCAGTAATATCTCCCGCGTAGACCCAAGCTTCCAAACTACATCAGCAGTGACAGCCCGCCGGGTCGGTCTCCCGACGGTTCGTATCCAGCCAAAGCTTAACGGGTGCGAATTGGCGACAGTGGCGTCTGTGGAACCTGGATCCCGGAGTGCTGCCTGCTCGAATCCTGCCGCTCCATTGGGCTGGTAGCAAAGGGGTCGGTCGTGTCCGGGTGGAGCAAGTTGGACTCGAAGACGGGAACGGAGTAGGAGTAGGAGCAGGATTCTGAAGACAGGGTGAGAGCGAGACCAAGGACAAGTGGCGTGTCGCATTGCGGTGTTGCCCGGGCCATAGAGTTGTGTAACCTCTGGTTTCTTGAAGGATTCTTTTGCCCCATGTATGAAGAGTTTGTTACTGGGGTCTTTCGGTCATGGATGTTGAATGATTAGAGGTAGTTTATTGGCTGAGACCTGTCTTAGAACTGGGAGATAGCAGTAACCCTGCTGGTGATCATACTTGGGCAGTATCTGAAATCCATCACAGTGTCTAAGAGATGGCACATATGGCAGTGCAGCTTCACTAGATTTTTATCGTGCCAGGCTGTATCCTTCTGATCGGTCCGATCCGTGGATGACCCGCGGGACTGGCGATGGATGCACTACCAAGGATCTTCGCGTGAAGTTCGCGAGATCATGCATTGGCTATGAGGACATCAGGTCGGAGGTTTGCTGGTTTTCTAGGCTTGCAGTCTGGAGTGCGCTCAATTAGTGGGAAGTATACGTCTGAGTTAGATGAGGTTTGCTTTTCCTTCCATGCCTTCTCGACGCGGGCTCGTTGAACCGGATATATCGGTATTAATTCGGTAATACGTCCAACTTAGATGGCCGTTATATCCAAGCAAATGAAGTCAATATGTGTCAAGTCGAACAAGGCAGGAGTTGGATGCCCAACCAAGGTTTGAATTGCGCAATGAGAGAGGAGCATCTACTGTCGAAGACATGGTAAGACCCGGTATACAAAGGTAACATTCCAAGTCGGATTGACACCAGACCCGAACCAGACCAACCGATCATAACTCGATACAACCCCTGTCAATACGTGAGAAACCCGATGCAGGATGAGGAAAGACCCCCCGTTCTTCCCTCACCGCTTCCCCAGGGGATAACCACTACCGGACTCTTCCTCCACTGCCTCCACTCTACACACTCCCTGCATCACGTATCCCCGAGCACTGCCTTCGAAAAAAAGAAATATGACTGCTCCATTCTCCGTCCCAGCAGATTGGCACCGAATGAGAGCCATCCCTGCACCTGCTGCTCTTCCTGCCGCATGATTCATGCAGCGGTTGTTGCCTTGCTTACCCAAGAACCAGCGGTCTCCAATTACCTCGACTAGGGGCGGGTGTATGCAAGCCCTGATCATACTCGCCCCTCTGGTGATCCTGTTTTCGAGCAAACAAACCTGCAGACCCTTGGGGCGTCGACACGGTACACTCCCGACCGGGGTGTGCTCGAGTGCTGAATGGAACATGCCCCCAATGGCATGGACTTTGCTGGAACTGGAGGCGCCACATGTTCCCTCTAGCGCCCTGCGTGTCGCGCCATATTACCCGGATGGTATGGTTGCAGCTCGTATATCTTACGGGGCAATCAACCCCAGTGAAATTTCCGGTTCGTACCGTCTGGTGGTAGGTCGTACGGTGACCGTGCGTTCAGTACCTGGTTTCGTTACTGACAGGGAGTCCTAGTTGACATGTTCGTGTATTTTCCTATGATACACTAAAGCTCCTTGTACAAAACGCCATGATTCCATGCAATCTATCCAGTCAGAATCGCTTGCTTGATATTAGTGTCTCCCAGAGACAACTCCCAGTCATTCTCCCCATTTCAAGCGCTTTGCAATCACTTCATCAACTTCATCGCAAGACCGCTTGCAACCGCCAATACAGTTGGGGCAGCGAACGTAGAAATAAGAGTGTGGGTGGTATCCAAGGCTCTCCAAGGCATGATTCCTCCCAATGAATTCGGTTTTCCCCCAATCGAGACAATCTTCGCAGAATGCGAGCGGACACCTCGCACAACAGAACAAGAGCCCACCGGCCTCCGATGCCCGGCTCGCGCAACCCGAGCAAACATGATGGGGGCAACTGAATCGAGCCTCGTTCGTGTGCGACTTCATCGAGTCCGGCAGACATTCCCAGTGATATGCTCGAGGACAGGTCTGGCAATCCAGAGGTTCGAACCTCTTACAGATCCCACACGTCTACTTCCGTCAGCCAGGTCTTCAAACCGGGATAGCCATTATACTCACGATCTCGTTTACCATCGACTTCAGGGTTCCCATTCCTGGTGATTTTGGCGTGGTCGGAGACGCGATATGCATGCGCAGATTCTCCTTGGTGACGTCGAAACCCTCAATAGTGATGACCCGGCCTTTGCCAATTCGACGTTCTGCGCGGGCGAAACAGCGTGCGTCGTCTGGAAATGCCTGGGATCTAGACAATTTCTCAACCTTCCGCCCATTAAAGATGTTCGTGCGCACCCGCTCCGACACTTCCCACCAGGAAGAGGTATTCGCGAGATCCTGGCCCGTGTTCGAGTTGATGGTGCATCTGTCAATTAGAGATTCAAAACTCCACGATCTCATATCTGCCAAGTTATTCTCTTGAAGACCTTCACATGAGATTAGCCGCATTGGAGGCGTTTCGTCAATCCCGGTCAGGGTATAGTCATGACCGTTTCCAGCTTCGAATATGCGCTCCTCCTCAATGATCTTCGATGAGAGATATGACTTCTTGAGCAGGCGACGGCTCATCTGCTCTTCCAATGTGCCCTTAGAGATAAGCCTGAAGATTCTAACTGGTTGAGTCTGGCCTATACGGTGCACGCGAGATTCAGCTTGTCTCATCACTTGTGGATTCCAGTCTTCGTCCAAAAAGATGACCACTGAAGATCCAACCATATTTAACCCTTCACCGCCGGCCCGAATCGATACAAGGAAGACCATGAACTGGGGAAGGTTGTTGAAGAGATGAACGCAGAGCCTGCGCCAAGCTCGAGAAGTGCTTCCATCAAGCCTGACATATTCGAAGAAACCGCGTCTCTGCAGGGTTTCCAAGAGCTCCTCACAAAGGTCAAGAGCCTTGACGAAACATGAGAAGATGACGACCTTCTTATTTTCGGTGAAGACGAACTGGTGGACCAACTTGCTCAAGGCAAGAAGCTTTCCTGAGCACGAAAGGAGGGAGCTAACAGAGTCATCTGAAGTCTCTGGGCTGTTGTTCAATAACCAAGGATGAATGGAACACTTCAGACGTGAGCACACTGCATTGCTGGAATGATGCAACCAATGCTTACCTTTCGCAGTTCCATGAGAATGTTATCCGAAATCTTCCATTTTCGCTTGCCCGCTGGCTTATTAGGATCGAGATTCAACCTGTCGATAGGCCAGCCTTCACTGTCTGTATCCAACGTCGATGACAGCTGCGAGACTTCACCCAGTGCTCCGTCTAGTCCTGTCAGCACTTTCATATACAGGGAGTGTTGTAGCTTCGAAAGCGGCACAGCGAGTGTGACAACTTGCTTAGGAGGCAAATTTATCCCGACTTGAGGGGAGTCTTTCAGACGTCGCAACATGATGAGGTTGAGAAATTTCTTGATGTGATTCGAGAAGGCAGCATCGAATTTGCCTTCGTTCAGAGAGAATGCGTCCTTGAACAGCTTAGCCGACGACGGTGTGAAGACCTCGGGAAAAAGCCAGTGCAACAGCGACCACACTTCGCCCAAGTTGTTTTGAATCGGAGTACTGAAAACCAGGTCAGGTGAGCATGTGAAGGGGAAGAAAAGGACAGCGTCACTTACCCTGTGAGTATAAGCTTGTATTCGGCACGAAGCTTGCCCATGGCCTGCGCCCGCTTTGAGGTGCTGTCTTTGATCCGATGGCCTTCGTCAAGTACAACATACTTCCAGATTGCCACCTTTCGGAACCACAGGATGTCCGTCATCAATGTCTCGTAGCAGGTGATTAACACTGTGCTTCTGACATCCTCTTTGAAGCAGCCCTCCTTGCCTTGCTTCTTCGAAAACAGTTTCTTTACCATGGCTCGCTGATCGCGACTGCCATGAAACTTGACGGGAGTGAGGTTCGGAGTCCACTTTGTGATTTCCGTGATCCAAGTGTCCAAGACGCTCAGAGGGCAAACGACCAGAAATGGCGCAGGATTGATGCAAGATGATTGTTCACTCTCTGTGACATGTTCGAAGAGCGTCAATGTCTGCAAAGTTTTTCCGAGTCCCATCTCGTCGCCTAGAATGCCACCCATTCCATTTCGTCGAAGGTACGTGAGAAAGGAGAGGCCATCGAGCTGGTACGGTTTCAAGGTTGCCCGCAACCTGCAAGGTTAATCAAGGTGTGCAAGTTCCTGGGCTTATGGGTCTTCACTTACCCTTTTGGTTGATATGTGAGACTTTGCTGCGGCTCGATTGTTGACTGCCCCTGAAGTTCGGAGTTCCTCAGCACGTCGGGAACATTGTCTAGGAGGGGAAGGATGAGGTCTCTCTTTGTTCGAAGGAAGTTATTTCGACGTCTTTTGATGTCGTCGATGACGTTCTTGGGTGTGATCTCTGGACTGAATGTCCTCTCTTTGGTACGAAATGGGAGATTGACGTGAAGGTTCCGGAACCGCCCGGTGTATGGCGAGAGCGGGGATGATTCTCGTTCTGACGGGGTCAGTTAGCTCAGCGATTGCTTGGTATGGCATGAAGGTAGTCTGTCATACCGAGGTATCGAGGTTTTAGGGGCTGTGGGCTGCTAGTACTGGGTGGAGAGGTAGGGGGAGTCGAAATGCCTGATCTTGGAGTGCTGAGAGGTGTCTGAAAGCCATCCGAGTCGAAGAGATTGTCCATATCGATGTGAGGGGGGTGGTAGGCCATCTTGATGAAGCTAGGCAACAGGGTGATTCTTTGGTGATAGGGATAGAGTGAGGAACTGTTGCTCTGGTGATGAGGCGGCTGAGTTTATATAGTGGTGAGTATATAACACCACTGTTGATTTCAAGCCATTGGGGGTAGGAATTGAAACGGGTCTGAGGCAGTGTTGCTCCTAGGCATGCTGGTTGTTTGGAATGATGGGGAAGCTTGTAGGAAGGTATATTCACAGGGAAGGGGTGAGGAAGGGATCCCAGTTGGGGCAGGGTACGTTGAGAGTGATAGTGAATGGATGGTGTCTAAGATGGAGAATCAGCCACATCGTGCTTTTGCTGTCTGAGTGAGAGCGACAAGTGGGTTAACCTGATCTATTCTTTCAAGCATAATCACTAGAGAGGTACATGTATAATTTGGGAACAGTGAGTGTGTTTTATAATGACTAATTCATGGTAATGTGAAGCGATATCTGAGGAGGATATACGTGGTAAATGAGTGGGGTGAGGTTTGCTCGGCTCACTGCGGATTGCGGTAGGGTATGATCTTGTTATAAGAAGAAGGGTACTTTCAGTCAGTTGAATGTCTTTTAGATTCAGCAGAATTGATTTGTAAATAGTTCTCTGTGATGTTCTCTAGCGTCTTGACGTATACTGGCTGCATGGATGGAGTATACATTATGCGGGGATTAGCGAGATCAACCACCAGAGCAACAAGACATTAAGTGAAGGGGCATTTCAAAGAGGTCTTCCCAGCTCAAATACCCAATAGAAGCCATGACACAAACAAAGATTCATGTACAGTACAGTCGTGGGGATCCAGAGATCAATCCGTCGACACCTGCCACCCCAAGGCAGCAAGGCAGCAAGGCAGCGATCTTATCAGCCCTCCGCCCTCCGCCCGATAAGCACGATCAACATTTTTCTCCAGCTCCCGTCCGTCACCACCACACCATACCTCGACATACAACCTCCACTGCCTTTCCACTTTCACCTTCGAGCATCACCAATCCAACTCCTCTCCTCCCACATTTACAGCCAATCCAAGCCATACCCCACTCATCCCCCCCACATCAAAAATGACCACCCCCAAAAAACAACACATCGCGCAAACCCTCCTCCTCCGCGCCCACTCCCCGGACACAGCCACCACCCTCTTCACCGAGCGCATCAAACAGAAGCCCCTCTACGTGCGCCCGACCTCCCCGACCCCGGAGGACAACCGCCACCGCCGCCGCCTGCACCGCCTCCGCCGCAAGGACTACTTCCTGCGCCACCAGAAACCCCGGCCGTTGTCCGCGCGCGAGCGGCGCGCCCACCCCGAGGTGTTCGGGGTGCCGACCTCGCGGGCGCGGGCGAATGCCAAGCACAAGCACCAGCACCAGCACCAGAACCAGAACCAGGCTGAGTCCGAGGCCCAGGGCGCCGGTGGGCCCGGGGCGGCCGGGGAATACAAGTACGCCACCTTCCAGGGCCTGCACGCGCTGTGGGTGGAGTACATGCTTTCCGTGCTCGACCTAAAGGACCCGCGGAGTAAGACGGGATGTGTGGTCACGCCGAGCTCGCATGGGAGTAAGCTGGTCAGCTGCGATTATCATGGGGCCGAGGTGGAGGTCGTCCGGAGTCGGTGCGCGGGTCGGGTGGGGGTGAGGGGCATTGTGGTGCGGGATGGGATGTTTGCGTTTACGGTGGTGGGGGAGGGGGATCAAGTTACGCGTGAGTTTATTCCTTTTCTCTTTACCGGGAGGGGTTGAGCTGGGATGAGATGAGATGGGATGGTTGTGCTAACATTGGTGGTGGGGGTTTGGGTAGTGATTCCCAAGGAGCATACGGTTTTTCGGTTTGAGTTGCCTTTACCCTTTTCTTCTCCTGAGGCGGGGAAAGATGCGGCTGGGGATGCGGCTGGGGATGGGGTTGATGGGGATAAAGGGCAAGGGCAAGCGCAACAAAAGAAGCTCGTGTTCGAATTGCATGGCAGCCAGTTCCAGAATCGGCCGGTGGACCGCGCGAATAAGAAGTTCAAGTGGAGGAATGTCGACTATGTTTGAGCGGCTGCCTGGACCGTCCCTTTTTTTTTTTTTAATTCTGGGGCTCTGGGTTTACGGGGTTATTGGTGTTGCTCGGGTATAAGGATTGGATGTCTGTGCTGTGCTGCTGCGCTTGCGGTTGCTGGGAAATGCTGGGGCACTGGGTCGGCAGGATGGGCTTGCTGCTGGCTTACTGGTGAGGTTCGTGGCCGTGGAGGGCGGCATGGCTACCGAGCTTGAGAATCATGTCTAACAGCTCTAGCTTCAGTGTCTCCTATGCAGGGGTGAACTCGACAGGGGAGGATGTCAGTCTACTGCCTCTGCAGTCACATACCCGGCTGAAAGCACTGCGCTCAGCCATAAGTTGGCGTCGAAGTGCGACCTTCACGCGACAATGGCACTCCGGCGGAATGCCTTATATTGGGCTACAGTCCGACGAGGCTCAGGACCCCCGCGACAATGCACGTTGCACACGCACAAAAGTCTACAGAAGTAGGTCTTGACATTGATATAGATGAACCAGAACCAGAATCCATCGTCTCGCCATATTATTCATCGCATCCATTCATGTTCGTTGTAGCTCATATCGAGCACTATCTTTGGTCGAGCATAGCTTGTCTCAGCCAGACTCAGCTCAAGTATCCCCGGACGCACCTCGGCCAGGCACCCAGGCATCCTAGATGGGCCATAACGGGACGACTCTACACAGGATGAACCCGCAGACGACAAGCCCAGCTGCCGCGGCGAAGCAAACAGCCCATGTGCATTTCTGCTGGACTACATTGCATTCCCGCTGCATCGCATATCTTCCATCCCGGTGGCAGACAGAGTATCCCCCTCCATATACCAACCGAGCAGTGTTACGAGTCCATCACCAGGAGTAACGGGCCGGCAACAGCAACAGCGACAGCAACAGCGGCGCAGCACAAGCCCTAGCCCCCTCCATCACAAGAAGCAGGCAAGCAGCCATGCCACCATAAGCCTCCACGCCAATATCAATATCAAGACCAACAAGACCAACGAGTTCACATCCCCGCCCACTCAACACTAAACGTCCGCACACTCCCCGCATCTCCCAACCCCAGCCCCGACTCATCCTCCCTCGGCTGTGCCGCCCCGCCAATCAAAAACCCCTTCTTGACGCCGGTGCCCAGCCGTCCGCCCGCGACGACCGCCATCAGATCGAGCTCCTCGTCCCAGTCGGCCGCGACCACCAGAAAATGCGAGTGGAACCGCAGCGGGTCGCCGGGGTACGCCAGGTACTGGCAGCCGAAGCGCAGGCCGGGCGAGAGGTAGTACCCCTCTGCGTGGAGGTGGGCGAAGAGCGGATAGGAGGGGGGCACGGTGGGCGGTGGGAGGAGTTGGTGGGCTGTGGAAGAAGAGGGTGAATACGGGAGTGGTGGGTGGGAGGTGGCCGGGGTGATGCCCATTGTTGTGCCGTAGGGGGCGGTGGTTATGGAGGTGGAGGTGGATGTGATCGAGGTGCGGCGGGAGGGAGATGTGGTGGTGGTCATTGGGGTATCTTCAGCAGGAGCAGCAGCAGGAGCTGGGGCGGAGGGGCTTGGTTCGGGCTCATCGCTCCCTGTGCCGGCAGCATTATCACCAGCATTACCCTCACCCTCAGCTTCACCCACGGCAGTAGCAGCAGCAGCAGCCTTCTTCTTCGCGGCAGCAGTTTTCTTCGCGTCTACCCGCTTCAGCGCCGCCTCGCGTTGCTGCTCCTTGCGGTTGGTCTGCAGCCGCATGGCGTGGGCGCCCTGGGATTCTAGCTCGCGGCGATACTTCCGGCGGTCGGCCTCGCGGAGGGCGCTCATGCCCTCGCGCTGCGCTTTTACCTCGTCTACAATGCAAGCTACACCGTGCTCCACCAGCAGCCGCGCCTCCTCGGGCATCAGCTTCAGCGGCAGCCCCAGAAACACGTTCTGCTGGGGGATCTGCGGCAGGGTGCCGGTGAGCACGCCGCAGATGTGGTGCTCGCGTCTCAGATACGTCACGGCATCGATGGAGAAGAGAAAGTAGCTACCCGCGATATACGAGATCGGGACGGGGAGGAGAGGGTCTGAAGCCATTTTTGGTAGTAAAAAAGTTTATTGGAAGTAATTTTTTTGTCTCTCTGTGCTGTAACTGAGGCGCTGTTAGTTCACGGTCTCAAAAGAGGTGATGTAGAAGGTAAACAGCGGAGATAGGCATTGCAAATCATTTTCAATACGTTTCTCAATCACATATGCTCGTAAAATGAGATTATTTGAGCTTCAGGGGATTGACAGATTATAGTAGTTCATATAATCATGCAAACGGGGGTTTGTGGAATGAAGGTAAGAAACAAAGTGAGGCTTACCATCTACTCAAAACGCATCAGCATCATATGGCGTTGGCAGTGCAATGACTGCGACAATGTTGCAGAGTCCGTGGTGTTCTCTGGTCGGAAGAGCAAGAATGAGAGAAAATTGTTTAGTGGGATGGAAGCTCTTAAAGAAGCTGCCCCGAAGGAGACCTTTCCTCTTACGGCTAGCCGACCATGTGTGCTTAGTAATGAGCACGGGCCACCAGACACATTGCTGACGATGCATCCGAGGCTCTGCCGGGACCAGGAGATCGTGATGTGCTTGTCGAACGACGAGGATCATTAGGCGTCAAAATGAGCTTCTTGTTGCTTCTATTCTTCGTATTTTTCACACCCCTCCTGTTGCTTCTAGGTATGTCCACTTTCACCACTCTTCGGCAGCACAACCAACTGTTAACGGAGCCTTAAAGCATGGCTGGGTCTTTCGTCCTGCCTGAGGAACCGCCGCGTGCGATCGTATTTCGCAGCCTCGCCCGCCGGTCCGGGGATCGACTCGTACGGTAGACACTATCTCCGCACAATGGTCAACACGGGGCCCGCCATGTCCGAGCAGATCGAGCTGGACGATATGATGCGAGGATCGGAACACGAGGAATAATCGCGAAGATCTCTGCATTCGAAGAAACGTCCAGCCCTTCAGAACTCTAGATCCGCTTTCTTCGGCATGTTGCCGGAAACCGTACCGTCCTGGCCCTCCTTGTCGCCTTCCGCGGGGGGAAGACTGAAGGGCTTGATCTCGAACCTCCGTCGGCTCAGTGTGAAGGCCCAGTCCTGGCCGACGTTCTGGTCGCTACCGCCACCACGCTCGCGCAGGACCGGTAGCCGGTGCGTCTTCAACATCCCCTGGGGCGGCTCTTCGTGGGACGTGGCTGCGCCGGAGGTGGCGAGCGCGTCAGCTGAGTGAGGGAAGGGACACAGCTCGATGACTCCGTCGCTGATGAGTTCCATCCATCGCACGAGGCCCGTGGCGCGAGGGAACAGGGACAAGGGGATTGTGATCATCGCCGTGGCTCGAACGCCGGGCGCGTTGAGCAGTGCTCGGAGGGAGTGGAGGAACGGCAGGACGCTATCAGGCTGGCTCGACTCGGGCGGGTATATCGTGGGGTTCAGGAGAGACGGGATGACAATGCGATGGACAGTGTTTGGAGGGCTCGACGCGATCGCAGCATCAAGACGTTTGTGGATGGTCGTGAACAAGGGTTCGTTCGACGGAGTGAGCGGGATGTAGTTGAGATTGGCGATGGAGGGGTGTGTGAGACGTTTGGTCAAATCGAAAGCGTGACAGAACGCAGGTCGCTTGTCCGGACTGCCGTCTGCAGTCGGCTGACTCTGGTCCCCGGGTGTAGCTGTAGGCACTATCAAATGTCAATGCGCCTCTTCACACCCATACCATGAACATGTATCAAATTACCTCGTGACCCTGCAATTCCTGCTCCAAATTCCCCCAGACGCTCGTACCTCCAAGCGATCTTCATGCGCTCGCCCTTGCGCTTGTCTTGTTTGTCATCAACAGCATCAGCTGGCCCTATAAGCCCCGGAAGACTTCTACCCCACTGCTCCGGCATCCCGACGACATGGACTCTGTGGTCCTGCACAACGCCCTCGGCTGCATAGTATCGTAGCAAAGCTCCCGCAAAGTCCGTCGTACCATTCTCTTCCACGAGCAGCGTCTTTCCAATAGGAAGCCCTCCATGCCCAGCAAGTATATTGTCAAGCGACGGCGTTCCTGTCGAAGTTGTCGGTCGCCCATCGTCGGGGGAGGGGCGAACGCCCGGCGTGGATTCTGGAGCAGCAGCAGCAGCAGCAGAAGGGGCTTGCTGCGACTGGGCAGAGGCATTGACAGACCCAGTACGGTCGCCTCCAGTCGACAGTCCAATATTCCTCTTTCGAAAAGACATTGCTCAAAGGTAGTGGTGGGAAATACACCTAACTTAGCTGAAGCGCGAAAGGAATTGTTTCTTCAAGCTCTGAGATTTGGGCTGCGGGGCAATGGACGGAAAGGTAACTTACTGTACTGTAAAAGCGGCGGCGGCGGCGACGGCGGCGCTAAAAGTTCTACTACCAAAAAAGCTGTCTCTCCCGCGCGAACTCACTTTCTTTCTCTCTGGAACTTTCCACTTCCACCTCCGCGTGCGCGCTCGCTACTCATTCATCGGCCGATTAATTCGACACGCTCTCACACCAACGACCAAGGTCGCCATTGTCTTTGCCAAGAAAACCCCGGAATCTACTTCTGTGCAACGCATACCTGCCCACCATGTCCGACCCGTTACTCTTCGAGGACACCTTCACCATCACGGCGATCAACCAGCAGAAATATGACCGCGTGTCGCGCCTGACCTGCACCTCCTCGGACAACTTCACCACCTTCACGTTGGATGTCAACACCGAGCTGTACCCCTGCGTCGTGGGCGAGTCCCTCAACATGGCGCTGGCGTCGACGCTGTCGCTGGATGGCAAGGACGACTCCGGGGCCAAGGCGGGCTGGAAGGAGGTCGGCATGGGCGAGCAGACGCTGGCCAACGACTACGATTACGTCTGCCATGGCAAGGTCTACCGGTTCGAGGAGGGCTCGACTTCGGGAAACATGTAAGTTCCTTGCGTCTGTGGAGCTGGGATCTGTGGGGTGTTTGGGAGTTTTTGATCACATGGATGTGTGACGTGACTGACCTCGGATCTCTTTCCTCTCCAGGGCTGTCTTTATCTCCTTTGGCGGATTGTTGCTCTACCTCGAGGGTCCCTACAAGAAGCTGGCTCCCTTGCGGATCGACTATGTCTACCTTCTTCTTAAGAAATAAGGAACGCGAAGGACGAGCATCTCTTTGACGTTTGTTGTGTGATTCCCTAGGCTATTCTGGGTTGTAGAAGCGCTCTAAGTCCGACTAGTATCTGGGGAACGGGGGTCCGAAACGGAAGAAAAAAAAAAAAGTCTGATTGCATTTGATTGGGGTCCTTCGATTGCAGCGCCGGCGTTCGATTGGTGAAATTCGGGTATATTAAATAGAACCACTAAATATCTTCTATCACATGTTGTGTACATTTCTGCCTGCTCTTCGCTCTGCTCTCATATATCCTTCTCTGCCGCCCTCTCCCTAGTTCGTCGCATGCGACGCCGTGGGGAACTCCAAGCGCCGATGTATCCGCGCCAGGATCTCCAAGAAATCCGGCTCGTTCTCGGCGGTCAGGATGCCGTGGCGGATGAAGAAATCGATCAAGACGACGGCGCAGTTGGGCTTGAACTCGCCGCGCGCCAGGGCCGCCTGGGTCTCGTCGACCGAGAGCAGATGGAACTGCTCGACCTCGGAGTCGCCGGGCTGCAGCACCACGTCCGCGGCGACCCGCACGTCGTAGATGTACTCGACCTCGGGCTGCAGCAGGTCGGTCTCGCCGCCGGCCTTGGAGCTCCGGACGTAGAAGTAGGTGACGCAGCCGGCGGCGCGCGCGCTCGCGCGCGTCACGGCCTCCGGCAGCGAGGCCTCCTCGCTCGCCTCGCGCACGAGACACTCGAACGGCCGCTCGTGCGAGCTCATCCCGCCCGCCACCGAGTTGTCCAGCATCCCCGGGTAGGTCTGCTTCGTGCGCGAGCGCCGCGGCACCCAGATCCGGAGGCCCTGGTCGTCGTCCTGCACGTAGCACGTGGCGTGGATGCCGTAGGAGACCACCCCGAACAGCGGGGTGGCCGACCGCTCCATCTCCAGCAGGAACTCGCCCCCGGGCCCGTAGATCGGGTACAGCTCGTCGCGCCAGCCGCGCAGGATCGCGAACGTGCCCTGCTCCACCGCCGCGGCGAGCGTCTGCGCGACTTGCCGGCTGCGCTGCGCCGGGGTCGCATCGGCGCCGGTCACGAGGGTGACGGTCCGCGTCGTGCCGTCCACCGTCCAGAACTCGGCCGGCCAGGGGAAGCGCTGCACCACGCTGTTGAGGATGTAGCCCAGTACGGCGTCGCAGCCGCTGGCTTTGAAGCGGTGGTAATTCTCCAGGTGCGCGGTGTAGAATGCGGGGTCATCCTGGTAGTACGGGAATCTACCGGGGTGGGATCATGGGTAAGTAAGCATTCCGATGGAGAGTGAAGAAGGAGGGGTTGGAGGGGCAAGGCAGTTACCGGTCGCATTCTTTGACCAGCTCTAGATTGGACTTGCCCATTTTGGTAGAATAATAGAGTTGTGAATGAACAGGGTAGTATATAAAACTGTAGGGGAAACAATCTATGCTTGAGTCATCCTCTAAAAAGAAGGCTGTTGTTGTTGGGTTACGTCTGGATTAGGTTGCTGTAGAGATTAGATAACTTTTTTCTACTTTGGGTCTAATTTAGTGCTACTCCTTACTAAGTAGGCCAGAATATACATGGAAGTATATAATAACACGATATTCAGACCAACCTGAATTTTCAGAAATACCAATTTTTAGCATTGGCGACTGTTTTCCTTACTTGATATACGACGAGTGCTATTGAATTATGTATATAATCCTTGCTAGTAGTGACAATTATCGCATCCATTACAAGTATTCAATTGAATTTTCCGGGGCTTGGTTATGACCCAATAATACTGGATAGATTCAATTCAATACTAAGTAATAATACAGCTTGGATATAAATCGTGCTTGTAGCTAGTGACAAGATGTTGTTTCCATTGGTAAGGTATATATGTATCCATTGGATCTATTTTCTCCCCATCCACCGTGCCTTTCTTGAAAATATGTACTCTCAGCCATGTGCAACGATCACACAAAGCTTGCCATATATTTCTGAAGTAATATGATGCTATTTGCCGTAGACCTACGGGATGAGTGGAGTGCTTACCGACGAGAAGGAGTGATAACAAACCCATCTGATCAATCATATCCATCTTTACGATCTTGAAAGAGGTCCGCAATAGGCGGATAATCAAGTAGCTCACGCTGTTGCGGCATGAAACATACAGGGGGCACATTGCACTCCAGGCTCCCAATCCTAGAGGCCCTTGCCATTCGATGGCCAGCTATTTGTCCATATCTTCTGTGGTCAAGTCTCCGCTGTAATTGATAAACGATTCATCCCATGTATTCCTAGTAGTGATCTTCTCACTCCACAGCTCCAACCAGTTGCAAGCAGTCTACGAATTCGTCCTCCTCACTCTAGGGCGGGGAGCGTGGAACACCGCTCTGCCGTTGTTAACATCCATGGGCAATATCCCAGGATCTACGGGCTGTGACGCTTGCATGCTGCAGCTGTTGGTCTCTTGGAGGGTCGAGGAGACCTAGAGATATCGGATCTTGGGCTACGAAATGTCAGCATCGTTTATCGATAGTTGTACCTGGAATCGGCCCACTTGAAGAGTACTTCAGCACAACAGAGTCCGATGAGTACGAGAAAGTACTGGATCATGAGTTTGCCTGTAGAAGCGACGATGCCCTGGAACGGGGATGAGAGTGTACAATCTTAAGATTTTTGATCCATATCTGTGAGAATATTAGTCAGTGTTAATTGGTTTAAGAGATGAAAATTAACAATTCAATATTAACATCGGACCTTATCTTCAAGAATACTAAAATAATTAGGAAGATATAGTAGAAGAACCGAACCTTTCCCGCTTGTTCATCATTTCAAATCTCACTGGAAAGTAATCTTAAGGTAGGGAATGTGGTGGTTAGGCCACGGCACTGTCGTATCAAGAAGACAGTTATAAAACTGGGGATAATTGAAAGAGCCTCTGTAACCTTGTACAGAGTATCCCTTCCTTGCCCATCGTGAGCATGGCATATTTGTCGCGATCCGGCTCCACCGATGGTAGCTGGCAACCTTAACATCCATGCTTGGGGGCTTCCCACGGAAGGGTAAGGCCGATAACATTGCTGTAATCCTCTTGGTTTTCGTTTGCAAATCTGTAATTGCCGGCATTGCCTGAGCACGGAATTCTTCTTGAATCGTAGCAATGTTTTGACGAAGATCATGTGCGGCGTCACCAGATACATCCGCCTGTTGAAGCCATGAATCTGAGACCATATCTGTGATATTACCGCTGATCGCCTTGGTTCGAGTGTCCAGCGCTGTTGAAAATTGCGAAATGGTAGGGATGGTGTTTCGAAGGTCGTCGATAAGTTTCCGAAAATCCGCGGGAAACTTGAACACCTGCAAAATATCCGCAAGCTTCTGGATTCGTTCTTCTCTAATGATCGTTATAATTTCCTCCTCTGTTAGCGGGATCGACGCAGCCTCCTTTGCATTCTTAATGATACTCGACATGCTTGAGACTGTGGAGACTGCATCGGAAACTGTAACGGTATCCTGCAACAAAGACAATTGTAACTGTATCGTTCGCATGACTTCGAAACGGTCAGTGGATGTGGTACACCTGCGAGCAGAAACCATCTAGATACCTTCATCATTAAATTGGTTCAGCGTTGACTCTGCACACCCAGTTGCGTCTCCACATGCTGGTGCCCCGAGTGTGCTAATCTTGTTCTGCACATTCCTAGCTGAGTTTGTGATTGTCCCGACAGAGGTCTCCAGTGTTTCTAAATCCCACGCATCTCCCCGAAACTGGTGGTCCAGGGATCGAGAAAGCCTTGGAGTTGGCTTGAGATCTCTTTCTGTGACCGCTGAATATAGTCAAGGAGGAATGAATTTATTGCATTGAAATCACATCCAGCGATACAAGTTCCCAGGGCTCCGGCAAACTTGATGTAAGTGGCCAAGTCGATCTGTCGTGAATTAGAACTACCTAATATCGTCACCCCCTTGAAAAGGAACTCGCTTCTGCGGCCTTGAGCAATAGTGCACCATTCTGGGTAGATAGATCACCAGTACTGAGCAGGTTATTTTTATCATCCTGGATATTAAACCCTTTGTCCAAGACTCACTAATATAGCAAGGTCAGGGCGGCTTTCCATGCACACTGATAGGTATCCATACCTTTTGAAGCTCAGCATACACAGTCAATACACCGGATGTTGCGGACGAGACATCAGAAATCGCGTTGGCTGCTTTCAGCGAACCATCGGTACTCAGAGCTAGCACCTTCGGAATGCAGTCACACATCGCAGCTGTCTTCTTCAGGAGATCCAGATTTACCTGAAGCTCCGACTGAACTGCGTCGCACAGACCAACATTTTTCGTCTTGATATTGATACCACATGGGACGTTGATCCACTTTTCTCTAGTACCTGCAGAACGCGTCAATGCCCATGGCCCGCCTTATACTTTGGAAATGACTGACCAGGAACACATGTCCAACCATCGCACGTTCGCCCTGGTTTTCTCCAAGTCGGACACGGATATCTATAAGTTTTTCTTGTTTTGCAGGCGTCCGTCTATTGCCAAAGTTAGAACTAATGCTGGAGTGAATTGTTCTCTCGCATGTACCTCGAAGAACTTGTTTGGGCAATATTTCGCCTCGGCAGCTGTCGGGAGAGTGATCTTAACGCCGCATGCGAAATTGCCTGTGATGGCATTGCAGACTTCAGTGATTGCTTCCGTATAACCCATATAAGCATACAATAGTGCGAGTATTCCATATACTGTAAAGTGCTGCATTTTTAATCTAGCCTTGCGCGTACTAAACTTGGCTGATCTGCTTTTCATACAGTTGTGACCAACTCATACCCTTTGACTCTTCTTATACAGACCCCGTATACTTAGATCTCTGTTAGTAATCTAGAATAGAAGTATTATGGACACGAGATAAAGTGGACCGACAAGCTGTACTATTGCTGCCAGGCACTCCGTTTGCGGCCAATATCCTGGTTTTGCCACACTCTGCCCCAGAGAAGCTCGAATGAATGAAACTCAACATCAATAGCTTGGAACAAGTGTCATTATGCTAGGTAAAAGTACCTTTGCTCATTGCTGTAGCCTTCGGATAGATGGTTTTTGCTGAACTAGGGAATGGATATAATTCGTACCATGAGCCATATTTGGGTTGCGCAAAGTTCTTCCGAGATCTAGATTTCGCTTGTGCAATGGCCATGCTTGTGAGCAAGCCTTGGAATTGCAACGCTTCTGACAAGAAAAAACGCGCAGTCTGAACTAGCTGCCCATTATACCTGATGACTAGGGGCATGCCACCCGCGTTCGGGGGCATATTCTGTATTGCCGTAGATGGGCTCATACAGATTGTCCGCTCTGCTTAATGTTTCAAGTCTTATATTGGAAAAGATGAAGCTACTAGACCTGAGCAGGCTTCATGTTTGAGAAATCTAGCGAGCTTCCAGTAATCCGTAGCCGACACAAAGGAGGAAAATATGGGACGAAGGTTTTCAACCGTCCTTGACTCATACCTAGGTAGTTCGTGACTCCAGCATGCAATTGATCATGAAGCGTCTCCTAAGGTCTCTCACGAATACGACCCTTTCCTACTACGGATCTATCTATAAATGGCTCTTCTCAGCCGCGTATTGCGGCCCATTCTCGATCCGCAGGTGAAGGTACCCTGGATATACTAGTTATGGGTGCTCTTGGTCTTTTGGTTCTCCTCGACTTTGCGGATGAGCGCTCAGAAAATGTCCTCGTTCTCGAGTCTAGCATCCAATTCAAAGCTGGTTTGAGTGGCCGCCGACATGATTTACCTTCTACCGCTAACAAAATATAGACAGCTCGGAGGGGAGGATGGACAGTGCATTCGGTTCCGATTTCCCCAGAGTAGCTCTGTGGGCTATGGCTGCGTGTCAATCAGGGTCTTCCTTCGCTGGACGTGACATCGCGTGTACAGTACATAGTAAGTTCGTTGCTAACTACCAATAAGCTAACAGCGGAAACAGTCCCTGGCTGAGACTTCAGCTGGTCCAGCAAATTGGCGCCATCCCATTTCGAACTATTGAGGCGCTAAAAGCGACGCTACATTGTAACAACCTTGGGGCATCCCCACCCTAACGTCTTCCGAAGGGTCTCAACTGGTGGGTATCAATTTATCTATTTCTTTCGAGTGGAATACCAGGATCACTGCTGACCGACGGTGCCTGGCTTGCTTAGTGCTTCCTGGGCACTCGGCTTCTGACTAAGGCTTTGGGGAGCTGCTCCGGCTGGATGCCTATACTGTACGAAACATTACAGCAGAAGTGGACGGTCTCCTCCAAATCCCTGAACTGAGAAACAAGCGACCCGATCTATATATAATATTACCGAGGGGTCACGATTACTACTCTATACGGTACTTGGAAACCAGGTGCAGGTATGTTTACCTTCAGCCCTTCTTTACCCATTCATCTGACATATGGATACCATAGATTCCCAGCGGTTCCGAACTCTTCGATCAATCGCTTACCGAAACATGAGGCTGAGCAATATGCAGGGGCTTGTCCCCTTCACCCTCACCTTCCTCTCAATCCTCTGCCAACAAACCATGGGCCGCTTATTCCCCATCAACGTGGACCGTCTCCCTTTCGTCGGGCGACGAACAGCAATAGACGACCCACAGGACAGGGTCTACTCATGCCTCACAGGCCCAGCCCGATCGACGACCGAACGCACTCGCTTCGGCACCCTCGGGTGCACAGTCTACGGCTACCCCTCCACTGGCGGCGTTCTCATCAAAGAAGCCGACCTCCTCGACATGCTTTTCCTGTCGCTCCCGCGCTCTCATGTCTCGCAGCGCTCGCCCAGTGCCGAGGAAGAAGACCGGTTCTGTAAGCTTCTGCGCCGGACGGGTGCGACGTTCTGGCCGAGCCAGCAGGATTGGTTCGACGTACAGATGGGCTTGAGGGAGATGACGGAGGAAGAGGAGAAGGTGATTGTGTACGGTTGGCCAGCGGATGGAGTGGGGGTGTGGGTGTTGCGGTTCGCGAGTGCCAACGAACTGCCCGACGACTTTGGGAGAATGAGTTTGGTGATGAATATGGAGGAGAAGATACGGATTATGAAGGAGTATGGCGCTACGTTTGTTGAGGATGTCTCGCAGGTGGAGGAACTCAACATGGTTTGAGGTTCTTCTTGTTCGTGGAATGGGTACGGTGCAGAGGGATGCATGGGGGTTTTGTTCTTTCTACCTTTTTCTTCAAAAAGTGAGATTTGAAATGAGATCTTGTAGATCAAGTGGTTTTGTGGGAGGAGATGAGATAGCTGCATCACTGCTTCTGGACTTCGTGGACAGTTTGTCACACCATCAGGAGTTGGATCATGGCGTCTGGGTTCGAGGAAGGATCGCGCTCGTATAATAGATTCTGTGTACTGTAGTTGTGCCTAGTTAGATCCACAGTCTTATCTGCTTATACTTGTAAACTCTAGGCCAACACACGGAAGGCTGATCGACCTTCATTAGTGTTCGGAGCAACGGTACTGAATTTCACCTATATTGTTCCCGGCCAAGTCTATTTGGCGAGAGGAGTCATGTGGCATACGAATCATCTGTCTGCCAATCATGCAGGGCCTATGTCGAGAGGCAGTGGAGAGGACCAGTGTAGAAGTGATCTGACAACCTCCTACCTGCCCGTATGCTAGCTTAGGACTGCGCTGCGCTACCGTCTGAAACGCCGCGTCTCTTGGCATCAAACTTCAGATAGTGAGAGGCTCTGATCGTTCTTCAGGCGTCACCCTGTTTATGAGAGACCCTCGTTCTTTGAATACTTCACCGAGCCCCTCCACTGCCGACCGAGACGTCGCATCAAGGATCACATAACTGCCAAATGTCAGTGTGAATAGTAGTCCCGCCAAATCAGCCGTCTCCATACGCCTGCTGAGCGACCTGTTCGTCATTCATTCTGCTTTTTGATTTTTTTTTCCTGCCACTATTCCAGCGGGAAAGCGAGCCCGTAGAGGGCCGTAACATGATGGGGCCATGCCCCTTTGGTTCTCGCTTCGTTGTGCGTATGGGGGCTTGTTCGGTATGCCTATGATTGATCGCTCACCTAGCAACAGGGTCATCGTATGTCGCCGAGTGAAAGCTTTTGGTGGATATAATTGTGTTAGCGAGTCAGGCAAGAGGATCGTCACCAGGAGGGACATGGAGGATCCTGGCTAAGACATTGCCCAGACATATTCGCGGGCCCTAGTTTGTCTATCTGAGGTTCAGTATTGGGATACTGCTCATCCGGAGCAGGTTGAGCATTGAGATTGGAAGATGATCTAAGTCGCGTTTTACTCGTTCGGAGTGGGCAGGGGTTATCGAGTTGTGATTGCGATATTCTAAAAGAATAACTCAAAAAGAGGAAGCAGAGAGATGGTAAGACAGATGGCAAGACAGATGGCGGGAAACAACTTGAAAAGAAGGCTTGGGACTAAGGAGCATTGGATAAATGCAATATTGGGAAAGGTAAAGGCAAGAGCAGGATACTAGCGGTACGTGTCACAATTTCATAGTTACCACTCCTGCTCAATGCCCGCCGTGCTGGCGCCTCGCCCGCGGGCTGATCAACATACCTACCTGGATGATCAGGAATTCAGGCCTAATGAAGAACCCCACGAAAGCTCAGCGCCGCAGTGGCTCGCGAAGTCGTTCTTTCTGCGGTGATGAATGGAGTTGACCGTTTCATTGACCCGTTGGCTGCGTTATTGCCTGGAGGCATTGGGTCCACCGCTGCAGCAGGGCATGGAAATAGGTACCTGTGTCCCTAGCACTAGTACGGAGTAACTAATTTGCAAAGCGCTGGCTTTGCAACTTTGCTATGAGGACCTGAGCAAAGGTGACGAACGCTGATTGGCTGAAATTCTGTTCAAAATGACCCGACCTTGAATGCAGTGCTCCATCCGACTGTGATTCCTTTAGAAGTACGATTCGTTGTAATGAGGATCCACAGTAGTAGCTAAGAACCAGTGAAGCGGGGGAGGGAAGCTGAAGGCTGGATGGCAGATGGAAAACAAACGAACCCTTATCGATAAGGGCAAACGGCTCGATTTCGTCACTGCCGCCAAGCTTCTCTGCGATTCCATCATGGAACGCGCCAGGAAATTCTTCGTATACTGCTGCACCACCTGAGCTCTAACTCCAGCACTTGATAAATTATGCATTGAACCACCCCTCGAACTGCTGTCTTAGTACGGCTTGTACACTTACATCACAATCTCTGTCTCAGCAAATCTTACATGTCTCTGTCCCTCCAATCCGCAACCACCTGACACCTCTCCTTCTAGTCGCCATGTTTTCCGTCATCATCCCCGGCCGACCCTGCCTGACGGACATCGTCGCCGTCGACGGCCAACCCAACGGCCAACCCACCAAATTCGCCTTCACCTTCCCGCAGACGCCCGCCTTCGACGAGCTGGTCGTCTTCTTCCTCCCCGGTACCGTGCTACCCCCGGACACCGCCGCCGCCCTCTACCTCCAATTCCCGGAATCGACCGCCGCTGCCCCGCAGTTCCGCTTCATCGGCGCCTTAGCCAACGAACGGCCCTCCGCCGTCTTCAAAGTCCACCCGCCTTCCCCGGAAACGGCGTCCTCGCTGTCGTCCGCGATGGTCACGCTGGGGATCTCGATCGAGCCCGTGCAGGCCGTCGCGCCGCAGCTCGCCGCGCTGGAGGCAGAAGGGAACAACAACAACCCGGGGTCATCGATGGCGCTGACGACCGCCGCGCGACCCCCGATCAGCACGAAGGTCCTGGCACAGCGGATCATCGGGAATGCGTTCAATTTCCTGGCCAGCTTTGCCTCGTCGGATAAGGGCCAGGATGTGGTGCCGCTGAAGAGCTTTCAGGATTGGTGGAAGAAGTTTGAGAGAAGGGTGGATATGGATCCGTCGTTTTTGGAGCGGGAGGATCCCACGGCGACGGGGTGAGCAGCACAGCATTGGGGTGGGGGTTTGTGGACTTCCGACAACGGGAATGAATCTTAGGGGCATTTGCGCGCGGGTTGAGGGGGTTTTGTGTATGCGCTTGATACCACGCTTTGTGTGTTGCAATGATACCATTTTACCTGTTTTTTTTTCAGGGTTGAAAACTCAATAGGAAGCATTTCGGCTATTTTGAGTCGGTCTATAGAAACTGTCTATTGGATCTATGTATCGCAGGTCCACCACGCCCGCATTCGAGTCTAAATAGGGCGGAGCGTCAATCTAACCGGCTAAGTCGAGGTATAACTATCTAGACTCAAGCACGAGCTTCAAAAAAGCCACCGTGATCGCCACCCCATCATGCGGTAGTCCCGCCCGGCTGGACGCATCCTGCGACATCTCCGGCGAGAACAGCCCACTCGCCGTGCGCAGCGTGATCAGTTCGTCCATGATATCCTCCCGGAACTCCGGGTGGCCCTGCACCGTGATCAGTTTCCGCGGCACATACATGCCCTGCACCGCGCACCGCGGCGAGGCGCCCAGCGAGATCACTTCGGATGGATATCCGTAGGCGATGTCTTGATGCATTTGGTGGATGCGCTAGTAGTCCACATTAGTAAAATATGAACTAAACCCACCCTGTGGGGGTGGAATATTGGGGATTGACGCGCAAAAGGCTTCAAACTTACCAATTTCTCCTTGCCGAAGAGCTCCCGCCCCTGCTCGGAGAGATCCACCTCGCAGACGGCCAACTCCCAGCCCTGCGGGTTCCGGCCAACCTTGACCCCCAGGGCGCGGGCGAGGATCTGGTGCCCGAAGCAGATGGCGAAGATCTTGATGCGCTTGTCTTCGTAGGCCTTCCGCGTGAAGTCTACTAGCTTGAGGATCCAGGGGTGGTCGGCGAAGGAGTCGTGTTCTGTGGATGGGTAAATGCCGGGGTTTGAGTGTGAGTCATCTGGATTTTTGCAAAGGCCGGGAGGGGTTGTTGTTGTAAGGTGCATGGTGCATGTTTGTCCCGTGTAGGATATAAATGCAGGGCAGGGGGCGCAGTATGCGAGAACAAAAAGTCCGGGTGAAAAGCAAGGCAGGCAAGGCAGGCAATGCAGAAGAAACTCACTTGAGCCACTCAGAACGAGAGCATCTACATCGTCCAGGTTGGGATACTCCTGGGCCGTCACGACGTCCCAGCCGGTAATGTCTAGCCCGGTCTCGGGGCCCAGTCGGTCGGGCTGGCCGAGTGCGGCGGCGCTCTCATGCAGTAACTTCGCGAAGACCCCGCGGTAGCCCCCGTACTTGGTGTTTACTTTGTCGACGGGGGTGTCGCATTCTAGGATGGCGATGCGGAGTGGTGGGTGCATTGTTGATGGGATTGATGGAGTAGTTCGATGGTCTGAAGATTGCAAGATGCAGTACTGGCGATGAAATGAGTTTGAAGCACAGTCTGAAAGAAGAGTGTCTGGGATGAATCGAGTGAAGATTGAACGCTGATATAGTTATCGGGGAAGTAGATGATTGCGGGGTGTTCTATGGAGACGAAGCAGTCTACCGAATCCGCCACCGCCTAGCTGTTCTGGCCGCGGATAAGCTTCCCCTACGGAAGGATATTTCCCCTCCCCTCTTATCAGTGTGGGGCCTTGGTCTCCTCTATACTGACGAAAATGATATCGCATACAGCTTCTGATTCTGAGTTGGATCATGACGGTAAATACCTCACAAGTAGAACTATACACGAAGACTGCACGAACCCGGAGAAACCATAACTTGGGTTTCGCAAAGGCTAGTACTCCAAGCCAAGCACGTGACCCCCAACAGTGCTCTGTGGCGCAATGGACTGCACCTCAAAGAAAAAGCAGCATATTGCCCCTCACAATGCCATATTCGTCCTTGTCAACTGTTGTGAAGAGTCAAAGAGTTAGTTTTTTTGCTGTAGGATGAAGACGAGTTATCTGCCCTATCTATATTTGCTGTATATCCTTGTTGACATGTCGTTCACTAGAACCCCTTATGCCTGCTTGGTGACTAACATGCGGACAAGCCACTGGAGGGTATGCATTGCAACTAATTCTATCGATGGCGCAACCCCCACAGTGGTCAGCAAGGTTGTATTATGGAGATCTTGAAAGGTAACACAGAGATCGTCATCGGAACATTTGCGGCACATGAGTTTCTGGGCAGGGGGACGTCCAACAATAGGCGTCTCTCGCAGTCTATGTACATGACAGAAACACCTAAAGCTTCAGAGTTTATCTTGCTACATGAGACCGGGCTGATAGTCTGTTGAGTATGCGCTGTTTGTGCGATGCTCTAATGATGATTTCACATCATAAGCTTGAACGTAGACAGAACACTACAGTCCAGCACTGTCCAGGGCTTGATCTCAATCCTCTTGTATGACCCGAGTGCCCATATTATACTCTCGGACAGAGGTTGACCGATCTGCTGTAGCAAGGGTCTCCCTGCATCGGTACGTGAGTGAGGGCCAATCTCAGATTCAATGTGAGATATTTTTTGTAGAGGTAAAGCGTAAATACAAGCTGACCCAGACACACAGTACAGTACAGTCAAATCATGCACCCTACTCCGATATATCAATACTAGCTGACTGAACCACGGTCAACTCGTTGATATCGGAATTGGGGGGTCTGGGATGTGGGCTGTAATACCCACAGTTCCTCGCATTCCATTGTCCAGAAAGATTAAAGCTGAGGTCTAGGCATGGTATTCTGAAACGCTAATGGTCTGTTGACGGAAATCCGTAGGACTCCATCATAAGTCTAGGGATTACGGTTCGCAATATACTGGGCTACAGATGTCCTGTTAGTCTGATTTTAAATTGTTTTGGTACATAGCTAGCAAATGTTCCGGATGCTCTGGTTATTTCTTGGCCCTATCAGTCCCTCTTTGGTTGCACGATAGCCTAGGATGAACTATACGGCCTAGGCTCTCTCATGCCTTCCCTTATTCAAGGCTGGTATTCCTGCTTCCCCATTCTCACAAATCCCTATACCTACAGTTGACATACACGTCAGCTCCCACATTATCTAACTTCAATGCCTTGACAACTCATTTTACAACAAACATACGGCAGGAGAACATCACTGAGGCCGATTGAATATCGGTTCCACTGGAAAATGAACATCCTAATTATCGGAGCTGTTTTTCTCAGCACCCTACTCAGATCTTGTCTTGCACAATCTGCTCGCAACCCCGATCTCTGTGTATGTCTTCGCAACCATCTTACCAAGCTGATAGCTCAACTCATTAACTGCTTCGGCTACCCTATAGTGTGCAGCTCTCAACACCAGCACAATTGGCAGCAGAGTAGCCTTCCCCGGTAGTGTTGCATACGAACAGTCCCTCTCTTCCTACTACTCCCTCAACGCCCGGCTACATCCCACCTGCATTGTTCAACCTCTTTCAGCACAGGATGTTTCCGTCGCTGTTCGAACACTGGCTACGTCGACTGCGGCACCGTGTTTGTTCGCCGTTCGCAGTGGCGGCCACACGCCAACCGCTGGCGCGGCCAACATCGAGCCCGGAGTTACTATTGATCTCTCGCTCATGAATCGTACTACATATGACCCAAGTACAGGCACGGCTTCAATTCAAACCGGAGTCCACTGGGGTTCAGTGTACGACACTTTGCTGAAAAGTAACGTTACGATTGCGGGTGGCCGTGTAGCGCCCATCGGAGTCGGGGGCTTCCTGACCGGCGGGGGGCTTTCGTTCTACAATGCGCGTGTTGGTCTCAGCTGTGACAATGTTCAAGGCTTTGAGGTGGTCATGGCGAGCAGCGAGATTGTCTATGCCAATCGGAACTCACATCCCGACCTTTTCAAGGCCCTGAAGGGGGGCTCCAATAACTTTGATATTGTGACCACGTTTGACATGGCAACCTTGCCTGCGGCAGATCTGTGGGGTGGCCTTCTTGTGTACAATATCTCCAACACTCCGGAGTATATCTCTGCAGCGACAGATTTCACCGATAAAATCCCCACCGACCCTCATGGTGCGTGGTATGGCATCTTCAACTACAATGGCACAATGGATCGGACTGATATTGTTGCTATGTTGGCTTATAGAAGACCCGTGATGCGGCCTGCGGTATTTCAGAAATTCTATCAGATTCCTAATATCACGGATACAACTCGGATATCGACGATTGTGGACCAGACCAGATATGCTTATATACCTTACCGGGGAGGCTCCTCTATTCCCACAGGCACTGTCATCAAAGCTCAGCCGTTAACCCATATCTACCTAGCATCGACGGCCAGACTAGCACCTATCTTAACAGAGCCGACATCATTCATCAAGCCGTCCAAGTCTTCTTCAAGCAAATCCGCAGAGCAAAATCTCGAGCCCGAAGTAAGGATTTTGGCATTATCTTAGTAGTGCAACCCTGGGTTCCTCTTTTCTGGAAGGAGAGCGAGGCGCGAGGAGGGAACGTGCTTGGTTTGGAACGATTCAATAAAAATATGCTCAGTGAGTTATACTGCCTTCTTCCTCCCATCATCCATTTTCGCTCCTGTCATACCATGTTGCGCATCCTGATCGTGCATTCACGAATGCAAAGATATCATCATCAGTTACTCATGGAGCGACGAGGCGGATGACAACCTGTTCCATCATCTCGCTGAATCCGGCCGGGCAAAGCTAGACACATGCGCTTGGCTGACCGGTGCATATAATGAGTACATCTACCTGAACTATGCTGGAGGCGCCCAGGACCCTCTTCGTGGGTATGGACCGGATAATGTGAGATTCATGCAAGAGGTCGCCAGGAAGTATGATCCCGAGGGAGTATTTCAGCATCAGGTCCCGGGCGGCTTCAAGCCCTCCCGAACTCACGGGTTTGATTGATTGGGGGTCCCTGGGGTTAGAAATTACTCAAAGGGGTCGAGTGTCGCGTGACCATTATATGGCGGGCGCGGGAGGGCGCTCTTGAGAACAGCTTGTATAGACCGAGAGTTGCATACATGCACTTGATTACCTACAGCTGCAACGATAGCACTTGTGATTCGCCTCTGTGTCGTAATTTGTACCTCTGCGACCGCTAAAGCATGAAACCACTTATTATACATGGTCTACGGGCCAATACCATTTATCTGTAAGTTGTTCACCTAAATTTGAAAAGATTGAGAAAAGAATTCAAGCTTGCGCTGCAGGTGAAAACTTAAACATCTCATGGAACAAGCTGGCTGATATGCAGGTCGCCCAGAGCAGCGGAGTTGGGGTTTTGCTTTTGTTGCTGTGCTACAATGAGGTTCATGCAGGCGGGATTTTCCCAGCAACATGAGTTAGGCATTTGCCCGTGTGCGCGTCACACGCCGGATCGAGCTTTGAGCTCTTTTTCTATATATTCATATTGCAAGGTTGCCCCAGATTGATCGGATATATTAAGCTGATACTGAGCATTATAACATGGCTGATTCGTGTAAGCGGTTACCCTGAGAAACAGATGGGAAGGGGTAATTGGACCTTGACAAAGCTACACCTTGCACAGCTGGACCTCACTCAGCAGCAGAATGGGCGCGTGTTGACCCAGCGATCCTTGAGGTTCAGACTTCTGATTCTATGAGAGATGAGAGCCGAGATAACCAGGCTCAAAACTAAAAGTACCGGCAATGGCAGCGGAGCCCCAGCGACTAAGCCCAACCCGGGTTAACGCGCGATGCAACATCTGGGTCGGATGACTCCATCTCCAACAAATCATACTTCAGTTGCATCGACCGACATCGGGTCTCACCTATGACCATGCATCTAACTCACTGCATACTACACTCGGCACATTATTGCACACTGCATCCTGTCTGCACGAGGCATTTAATGCTCTACCACCGGATATCCTGATTATAGCAAAGACACTGCTAACCACTAACCCGGTAGGTAGGTGAGCTGCAACTTGCAAGGCCAAAAAAATTCGATCCAGCGGCAGCTGGTGGAGCTCTTCCGAGGCCCCCTTCCTTTTCCCCTCTTTTTCTTGTCCGAGATTGAGGTTGGAGGCCGAGTCATAGTCATTAGACTAGACTATCTCGACTATCGACCGAGTATTCCTCCGTATGCAGTCATATTTGTGGGCTAGAGCGCTTCCACCCGTCGACTCACTCAGCCTTCACCACCCGCCCCGTGCACTACGATGGATCCCACCTGCGCCGTGCATCCTTAGCTTCTTTTCTCTCCCCCCCACCCGCTAGAAATCTCTCTCCTTCTATAAATCTCATTGTTATCGGACCCTATGATTCAAGACTGCTTTGCAACCCTTGTCTGGCTGCCGTTTCTCGTTTTTTTCTTTGCACAAAAAAAGTTTTCTTCTGGGCTGTTTCTGCTTCCATGAAAAGTTTTCAGCTATCTCGTTTTTGAAAGTTCTTTGGGCATAAAAGATTAGATTCATATACACACACCGTCTCCTGGTGATCATGACTGTCTCCCGTGTGGCCTCTGATGCCACTGAGTCAACACCACTTTTGAATGGCTCACCATCTCAGCCAATTTACACACACAGGCACCATGCTGGAAACAATGTGGCTGATTCGAACTTATTATCTTCTTCCTTCACCGCCGAAGACAGCTCCGCCTTTCTCGGCCTGACCAGAGTCACCTCAATCCCCCAAGGGCCTGATATTGAGCCTACACTAGAAACAATTCCTCCAGCTCCCGAAGATGATGTCAAAAACAACGATGATCCGGAAGCGGGTCAGAGACAAGAAGCTGATGATTATGCCTCTCGCTTCATCAACGTGTCTCCCATGCGATTCTGGCTTATCTTCGGTGGAGTGATGATGGGGTACACTATCGGATTCTTCGATTCCACCCTGATGGCGTCCAGCCACCCGGTCATCACGTCACACTTCCATGCCTCGAACTCGGCATCATGGCTCTCGACGGCGTTCCTGTTGACATCCACGGCTTTTCTACCGCTATTTGGCCGCATCTCCGACACCGTGGGTAGGAAGCCTGTCTACCTCTTTGCCATCGCGGTCTTCTTCGTCACCACGGCGTGGTGTGCGGCGGCCCAGAGTATGTTGAGTTTCATCGCCGCTCGGGCGTTCTGCGGCATGGGCGCCGGTGGCGTCTTCTCGATGGGAATGATCCTGTCTAGTGATCTGGTTCGCCTGGAGTACCGAGGAGTCTACCAGTCTTACGTCAATCTCTGCCTTGGTCTGGGAGGCTTCCTCGGCCTTGCGTTCGGCGGTTATTTATGTGACCAAGTAGGCTGGAGAGGTGCATTCTTGGTACAACTACCCTTCATCTTTATCTACTTCATTGTAGCCGCCTGGACGGTGCCTGCCGATCTGGGCAGGAAACGAGCCAAGACGGAACGTCTGACTTTTATGGGCTTGCTCAAGAACATTGACCTTGTGGGCTCATTGCTCTTGGTGCTCGCGGTCACGGCGCTCATTATGGGACTCAACCTCGGCGGCAATATCTTCAGCTGGACTCACCCTATTGTCGTCACCTCGCTGGTATCTTTCGTGGTTTTCGCGGTTTTGTTTGTCCGCTATGAACGTACTGTGGAGCGGGGAGTCATGCCGATTACGCTGCTGCTGAAGGAGCCGCGTGCGAGTCTCATTTTCGGGAACTTCTTCGGCGCAATCTCGGTCAATACCATGGTCTTCAACGCTCCCCTCTACTTCCAGGCCGTCAAGCTGGCCTCGCCGACAGACTCCGGTCTCAGGCTACTTGCTTCTACGCTTGCAGTGACGACTTCTAGTGTAGCGACCGGGTTCCTGATCACCCGGACCAAGCGACTAAAGCCGACGGTGATGATTGGCGACATTTGTATGCTTATCGGAGGTATAGCGGCCACCACCATGGGAGTTGGGACTCCAGATGTGATTGCCATGTTGTGCGTGGCCTTGACGAGTCTGGGACAGGGGTTCGCGTTCCCTTCGCTGATGGTTTCGGTGCTCGCAACCTCCGAGCAAGAGGACCAGGCCGTGGCTACGACGACTCTAGGGTTGTGGCGCAATCTCGGATCTGTCATGGGCGTGGCAACCAGCAGCTGGATCTTTCAGAACAGTCTGCTGTATGAGCTCGACGAAAGGGTTACTGGCACCAACAAGGCCGACATCATTTTACTTGTGCGCAAGTCCGTGCAGGCTATCGCCAAGCTGGACCCCCTCAGTCAACACCAAGGTAGGTCGATTGACGTCTAACACTGATTGTCGGACAGACTACTGACTTTTCTGCAGTGATCGGGGCATATGCCGCCGCACTTCGTGTGACGTTCTTCTCCGCTGCTGTGTGGGCTGCACTGATGCTTCTCCTTCATCTTCGCGTGCGCTTGCCCAGGCTAGGAAGCAAGGCATAAGCGATCCATCGAGACTCCAGCCTGTCTGGTCGGTGTGGGGAAGTAGTGTGCGAGGACAGGTCCTTTGCTGATGACTAACGAGTAGATGCAGCCGTTAACTACTGCTGGCCGTGACTGCAAAGTCCAACATATTCTGGGATCATATCAATATATGAGTGATTCTGGAAGGTGATATACCCATTAAAAAGCATGTTGCATATCAAATAGGCACTAGAAAATCGCGAATGTTGTTTTAGAGATCGAAATGTAGTTTGTGTTTGTTTGATCCGGATTTCCGCAGTTGCACCGGAGTGTTTGCACTAGACCATTTGGGGTTAGCTCTCCATGCCACAAGCAGACCGACTTCCCCCGCAAATCTTTCGAGATCGCCGGCCGGCTTCCCTTTCATCCATTTATCCAGACATCCAGAGACGCTGTGAGCTGCATTTCATTTGATGTTCGTACTCGTCCAACCTGTCGAGTGTTGCTTCAGACTTTATGTTTTATCCCTGCAAGCTGACATTTGTTCATCTAGATTAGTATCCACCACACGGTTTCCGAGCCTCACCTCAGCGGCTGATGCACATGCATCCAACTTCCAGGGCTCGATCATTTGTGAATCTTCTCTCTACAGCACACTGTCGCCGGTTGCCCCGTCCTTCCCTCCAAGCTACCGCTGCCACATGTGAATCTGGTGCGCGGATTAGGAATAGCCTTCACGGCGGCCGTCGATATTGTCACCATGCAGAGTCACCGTCTTTGGGGCTGAATTCGGGGCTTGTAGATGATCGCATCGGGACACACTGAACTACCTCCAGCCTAATACGGGCATCACTCTATAAAGCTGGCCTGCTATGGCCTCCACCGTCGACGATCATGTCTTGCCGACACTGGACCTCGACATCGTGCTGGACCTGACGGATCCTGGGGCGGTTGCGGACATTCCCGACCTAGAGTTGGACGACCAGAGCCCCTTCCTAGCGGCCGAAGTCACCACGCAAGGGACGACTCCGACCCCCTCCGACGAAGGCGGGGTCTCGACCCCGAATAGCGCTTCGGTGAACACACCACGCACATCAGCTAGCCGCGGCCGACGGAAGGGCAAGGTTGCGACAAAACCGCGGCGAGTCCGGACTGGCTGTCTGACCTGTCGAGAACGGCATCTGAAGTGCGACGAGGCCTTGCATCAATGTCAGAACTGCCGCAAGTCGGGCAGAATCTGCAGGCGTGGCATCCGCTTGAATTTTATCGATACCCAGACCGCGACACCGCCGCACTGCGTGGTCCGTCTCCCGGGGAAAGGGATTACTTTTCGCGATGAGTCTCGGATCATCGCGTCGGAATACGTGGGCGGATTTGAGAGGTACCCTCCGCTTGTTGCCGAGGATGCAGAGCCTCACGGCATGGCGGGGTCGTTGAACTCGCACACGCCCGCCACGGCGAAGGATGGCTATATGCAAGGGTTCGGGAATGCTCAGTCCGACAATATTGGCGCGGCACTCAGCGGCCTTGCTCATTCGGCCTCGTTGTTTCCAGACCCAAGTACCTCGTATGCCCCCTTTCGGTCGACACGGCATGGCCATATCAACTCGACCAACCATACGTGTCTCAACAACCCAGAGGAGGTTTTTCTGCTGCAAGTGTTTGTGGAAGAGGTTGGGCTGTGGATGGACGCCATGGATGCGGTAAAGCATGTGAGTTTGGGTAATGTGGTGTTTGCTCTGGCACGTAGCTGACCCCGCCAGTTTACCCAGGTATTACCATTTCATGCGTTAGAGGAGCCGATGCTCTTCAAGGCTATTTTGGCCTGTGGTGCGCGACATCTGTGCCATGTGAACTCATCTTACGGAGAGCAGAAGGCCGCACTCTTTCATGACGAAGCTTCCCAGTATCTTCTACGGTCCCTGCAGGACCCGGATCGCGACTCAGCTTTGTGTGCCACAACCGCCATTCTTCTGAATATCTACGAGCTGATGTCGGGTCGACCGATCCAGGGCATGAGCCATATCGCCGGAGCCCGGGCCTTGATCAAGGAATGCAATTGGGATGCGAAGACCCCTGGACTCGGGGGCGCGTGTTTCTGGTTGAACGTTAGCATGGAACTGATCAGCTGTCTGCACTTCAACTGGGCGCTCTCTTGGAACCCGGATTCCTGGGGTGTTGATTTGGAGTTTGACCAGGCCCAGCCGAGTGTGGCAGGCAACGAAGAAGCCTGGACCCACAAGATGGTATTCATCTGTGCCAAGGTCGCGAACTTCCGGTCGTCAATGGGCCAGGATCAGGGCGTGGACGAGTCACTCAGTGACGCACGGGTGAGCCAGCGATACCAGGAGTGGTGTACGTATAACGAATGGTGCGATCAATGGGTTCGGGCTGTGCCACGGTCTATGATGCCGGTCGGCTATCTTCATTCCTGGCAGACGAACTCCAAGTCCGTCTTTCCGGAGATATGGTGAGTGTCTGTTTTGACCCCTATGTTTCGTGTTCCAGACTGACTCGAGAAGGCTCGTCAAACGCTCTACAATCGTGGCTCAACTGCTATACCACACCACTCGCATTCTGCTGACGAAAACGAACCCCCTCGAGTCCGAGTTCAGCGCGGAAATGCAGACCGTTCAGCAGGGCCATGCGCGAGACATCTGCGGGATTGTCGCCCACTCGAAGGATCGGTGAGTTGATTTGATGAGTGCATCATTGTCCAAATCCACAAGCTAATCTATTCTGCAGGGGCGTAGCGAGCCTATCCATCCGATTCCTGGCCATCGCCGCCGGATGTCTCGTGACGCGCGAGGCGCAGCACGAGGTCTTCGAGATTCTGGATAATATCATCAAGGAGACGGGGTGGCGGACGGAGAGCGTCAAGAACGAGCTGCAGGCGGCGTGGGGCTGGAGCAGCCACCACGGCCCGCCCATGGCGACGTCGGAGGAGATCGTGGCCATGTTTGGGACCGGCAGCGACCATCAGGCCCTGCGGCCGAACCACCTTCCGGCGCCGGAGTCGAAGATCGTGGGGGCGGTCAACCCGCTGATGGCGTCGGCGGATTTCTCGATGGAGAATCATCCGTACCAGGATCATTATGTTGCGCCGCATCGCGCGTTGGGGGGGTTTTCGTTTGGGTTGTAGATTAGGGTGGTTTGGATGTAGTTTAGGGGTGATTAGGCGTTTAATGGGGGGGGTTGGGCGTGATATCCAGCAAGCGTGGACTTTTGATGCTTTAGAGTGTACAGTAGCAGCATATTCTAGGCTTTGGCTAGATTAGACATTTCCTATGGTCGAGCCCTTCAGTATATTCGAGCTTCGCAGATAATAAACATAGGAGCTACTAAATCAGGGTGACTTTGTCTCAATTGTATTAGAACGATATAGAAATTGAACAGCTCCGTACTGTACAGTCCATCAATCTCGGAAACGCCAAGACCGCCCGCCAACCACCACGGATCCGCTTCCACCATTGCAAATCACTGCATGAACCCAACCAACACCAACTTACATACTCCGTCATATAATATTACATTCAACCTACACCTATTCAGATAACCCACTCAACCTCATCACTCACTCACTCACTCATCCCCCACGCCCAATCCCCAATCAATCACCAAAAGAAATAGAAATTAATCCAATGACAACACCAACCAAACCCCCCGCAACACCCACCTACATCCTCCGCGGCCACGCCGCCCAGATCCACAGCCTGCACCTCTACCACCACAACCTGCGGCTCCTGTCCGGCGACGCCGACGGCTGGATCGCCGTCTGGGATCTGGTCTCCAAGCGCGCCGTGGCCGTGTGGAAGGCGCACGACGGCGCCGTGCTGGGGGTGCATGCCCGCTTTCGAGGAAGTGCTGGGAGTGGGAGTGGTGGGAGCACGGAGGTTTATACGTTTGTTTGCCCTCCTTTCCCTGCGTTTTCTTTCTTGGCTTTGTGTAGAAGGGTTCTGATGTGTGTGGCTTGTACTGATGGAAGGCAGGCATGGTCGTGACCATAAGCTGCGGGTGTGGCGGTTCAGCGGTGTTGAGGAAGGGTATTTGCGGCGGGCGTTGCCGGTGGACTTTGGGGGTGCTGCTGGTGGTGCTGCTGGCCCTGCTGCGGGGAATCTGGGAGGAGAGGGAGGAGAGGGAGGTGCGGGGAGGCAGCCGTGGTTGGTGCATTCGTTGCCCGTGAACGCGTTGAATTTCTGTGCGTTTGCGTGGGTGGATCTCTCGCCGCTGTCGCTGTCTGTGTCTTTGGATGGAGATGGGGGCGAAAGACGGCAGGCTGAGGGTGAGGGTGCAGTGTCCGAGCCTAAGCCTGAGCCTGAGCCTGAGCCTCCATCCCAGGACAACTCCACTTCCACTTCCACTTCCACCCCCACCTCCACTTCCACATCCCCAGTACTAATCGCCGTCCCCAACGCCCTCAACTCCGGCGCCATCGACCTATTCCACCTGCCCACCGAGCGCCGCGTCTGCACCATCCCTGCGGACGGGGAGGTCAAGACCGGGATGGTGATGGCTTTGCATCTGTTCCTTCGCCCCGCGGAGCGGGACCTCCACGTCGCGGCTGCGTATGAAGACGGCAGCGTCATGGTGTTCCGGTCTCCCATCTCCTTCCAGAGTCTGGCTCCGCAGCGGCAGCAGCAGGGCAGTGCACCAGGCGCCTGCAAATGGGAGAAGCTGTACGCCAGCCGCGCGCACGACCAGCCGGTTCTATCGATTGATGCGGCCCCGTCGGGCGAGTGGGTTTTCTCTTCGGCGGCGGATGCGAAGGTCGTTATGCATCCTTTCGTCCGGAGAGCTGGGGCTGGGAGGGAGCAGCCGCCCGCCAAGGTGGTGAATACGCGGCATGCCGGGCAGCAGGGGTTGAGGGTCCGGTCCGATGGGCGGATTCTTGCGACGGCCGGGTGGGATTCCAGGGTCCGGGTTTATTCGTGTAAGACGCTGAAGGAGGTGGCGGTTTTGAAGTGGCATAAGGAGGGGTGTTATGCTGTTGCTTTTGCAGGGGTTGGAAGTGGGGGTCGGGGGGATGGGGCTGGGGTTGTGGGGGAAGGTGAAGGGGAAGGTGGAGGTGAAGGTGAGCGTACGCTTACGGATACTCAAGGCAAAGGAGGCCTCTCGGCTGTCCATCAGCGACTACGCAATCAGAAAGTCCAGAGTACCCACTGGCTGGCTGCTGGGTCCAAGGATGGGAAGATCTCGTTGTGGGATATCTATTGAATTGGTCTGCATCCATCCATCGATGTCGATTATTTACATGCTCTTGCTTTTGGTCTTGCCCTTCTGTGTGATGAAAAAGGTGATGTAGGTTAAGCAAGATTGAACTCGTTGGCCCCCGCCATGTGCTCCTTCATCTTGGCTCTCATCTTCTGCGCCGCCAGAGACACATCCGCGGCGCCCCGATCCCCATCGTCCTCGCCGGCCTTGCGCTTCTTCCCGCCCACCGTGCTGCGCGCCGCCTTGAAATCCTTCTTGGCGTCGCCGCTGCTCTGCCGCAGGCCCGGCACGTTAATCTTGCTGGGTCGGTCGCGCAGCGCGAAGCTCTTGGCCAGATGACCCAGGTGCAGCTCCTTGATGTTGAACATGTGGCGCTCGCTGGCAATGTGCGTCGCGTAGGCGCGGATGTGCGACTGGTACGCCCGCCGCGCCATCTCCAGGTACTGCGGGTTGTCGACCGCCCAGCGCTCGACGTCCATCTGCCAGTCGGTCGTCTTGACCTCCCAGTCCTTGCTCTGCGCCTGCACATTCCCACCAAACCCGCGCTTCAGGATGTCGTCCGCGTTCATCCGCGTCAGCGCCTTGCCACCGTCGCGATACCCGCGCTTCAGGATGTCGACGTAGTTCTCCTCGCAGCCGGGCATCAGGAAGAGCAGCGCCCGGCCGTCGCGGCCCAGACGCGCCGTGCGCCCAATGCGGTGCAGGTGGTCCTCCGCGCTGAAGGCCGGGTCGTACTCAACCACCAGGTCCACGTTCGGCAGATCGAGACCGCGCGACGCCACGTCTGTGCAGATCAGCACCGAGGCCTCCTTGCTGCGCGCGAACGCGCCCAGCGTCGCCGTGCGAACGTGCTGCGGCAGCGAGCCGTGCAGGCGGTGCAGCATAACGGGGTTGGAGGGGTTGGAGAACGCGGTGGCTCGGGCGACGGTGCCGTGCTCGTTGGGTTTGGTCGTTGGCTTCTTTTCGTTGTCGGATTCTTCATCCTCACTTGAGCTGTCGTCGCTATCGTCGCTGTCCTCCGACTCCTTCTTCTCCTCGTCTTCCTCCTTGAGCTTGCGCGTGAACAGCTCGTAGTGGAAATCCACCGAGTCCGCACACGACACGAAGACGATCGCCTTCATCACGGAGCCCTTGCGCATGAACGTCCGCTTCAGGAACGCGGTCAGCGAGACCAGCCGCAGCTTGGCCGCGACGATCGCGTAGGACTGCTTCAGCTGCGCGGGGACGCGGAACGCCTCGTCCTCGTCCTTCTGCTTGATAGCATCAGGGTCCTCGTCGGCGGGATCCGCCTGCACGTGGATCGCGTCCTTCAGACTGATCTCGCCCAGCTTCTGCACGTTCATCTTCAGCGTCGCGGAACACAGGATCGTCGTGCGCTTGGCCGGCACCCCGGGGATGCGACAGGGCCGCTGCCGGGCGTCCAGCTTCTGGATGATGCCCTGCAGCTCCTTCTCGAAGCCCAACTCCATCAACCGATCGCCCTCGTCCAGCACCAGCCACCGCACATTACTCACGTCCAGCGCCTGCGTGTTCTCCAAATGATCCGCCAACCGACCAGGCGTCGCCACGAGGATGTTCAGCCCTTTGCGCAGCCGCGCCTTCTCAGACTTCTTCTTCTCGCCACCGATCACCGTCCCGGCCACGAGCCAGTGCGCGCACCGCAGCAAGCCCTCCAACACGACGGCGATCTGCTTGCACAGCTCGCGCGTGGGCGCCAGCACAATGGCAAACAGTCCGCTGTCGCGATGCACGACCGACGCATCCCCGCCGGCAGCCCCAATCGCCACGCCCTCCTTCCCGCCCGCCGACGCTTTCGAGATACTCATCAACCGCTGCACCAACGGCAGCAAATACGCCATCGTCTTCCCGGACCCCGTCTCCGCCTGAATAAACGCATCGCTCTCCTCCTTGAGCAGCTGCGAGATCGACGCCTTCTGAATCGCCGTCGGCGCCTTCACCCCCAACTTCGTCAACAAATGCGCCGCCAAACTCTCCGACAACCCCAGATTCGTAAACGTATCCAGCCCATCGATCAGCGGCGCGTTCGTCGGCTTCGCCTCCTCCACCTCCCCGGCATCTTCCCTCTCATCCTCCGCATTTTGCGGGAGGGGATTCTTCGTGAACAGCGAGGAGACGAACGGCCGCGCCGCCGGGTTTTGATTCGGTTTGTGGTTGTTTGGGCCGGAAGTGTTGGTGTTGTTGTTGTTGTTGTCGTCCGTCCGTTGACGCTTCACCGGCCGCGCGGATACGGCCATGCGATTCGGGTTCTTGCTCGTGTGCTCCGGCTTGGGCGCGTTCGGGTCGCGCGGCGTCTTCCGGTTCGCCGCGATCTTGCGCGCGCTGAGTCGGTCCCGCCATGTGCCGCCTTTGACTTTGGTGGTGGTGGGGTTCAGCACAGTATCGCCTCCTAGGGTGAAGTTTAGGAGGAGGCCGTCGTCGGCCATTTTTTTTTGGGAGGGGGAGGTGGGTGTTGTTGTTGGTGATGGGGTAAGGGTGCTTTTGGCTGATGAAGGGAGTTGAGTTGGTGGTGGTGGTGGTGGTGGTGTTGGTGTTGAGTTTTCTTCTTGATGGTGGTTGTTTGTTCCAGACCGTGGATTTTCTCTCTGCGGCGGTCGGGCGGGTTGCGGAGGGGAACAGCAGAGGAAGCTTTGCGGATGGGAAATTTTCTCGGGCCGAGTCTCCTTCCGAGCCCTCTCCATGTGCCCTATTTTCCTTTCCGGGTATGCACTTATTTCAGAGCGTTTCGGGGGAGGGGGTGGGGCGTTCGATTGTGTATTTGATTTATGGATTCGAGTACAGGGTCTGAATTTAGTCTAGTTTACCTCGTATAAAATATCTTTTCTTCTGATGTTGGGTATATGTACTACGGTACGGTGCTAGAACCTGCCCCGAAGCAAGCAAGCAGCTACGCCCGCGGCGCAAAGATCAGGTTATCGATCAGTCGCACGGGCACCTTGCCCTCGCCCAACCCGCAGTCCTCGCCGGGGACAGTCTCCTCCAGCGGCGCCATCTTGATCGCGCCACTCAGAATGGCCCCCTTCGCGGGGTCCACGACCTCCAGCTCCTCCAGGGTGTCCGGATCCGCCAGCGAGATGTAGTCGACCTCGAACCGCGCGCGCTGCGTCGGGGCCAGCGCCTCCTGCTCTGCTCGCACCTGCTGCGTGACCGCCTCCGCGGCGTCCAGAATCGCCCTGCGCTGCACTGTTCGGCCTGCTGCATACCGCTCCTCCGCCGCCTTCAGCGCGCGATACAGCACCAACCCCACCGCGCGCCGCCGCGCCCCGAGGTACACGTTCCGGGAGCTCATCGCCAGCCCGTCGGCCTCGCGCACCGTCGCCCCGATCTTGATCTCCGTGTCCACGTGGAAATCCTTGACCATGCGCCGGATCACGACCGTCTGCTGGATGTCCTTCTGCCCGAAGTACGCCCGCTCCGCGCCCACGATGTTGAACAGCTTCATGCACACGGTCGCCACGCCGCGGAAGAAGACGGGCCGCGACGCCCCCTCCAGCCTCCGGGCGATGGGCGTGATCGTCACGAAGGAGCCGTCGCCGTCGATTTCCGAGGACGGCGGGACCGTTGGGTACATGACCTGCGCGGTGGGGGCGAGGATCGCGGTGATGCGGCCTTGCGGCGGGGAGGTGGTGGTGTCTTGGTTCGTGGTGGCCTGGCCCAGCTCCGCGTTCAGCGCCTCCAGCTTGGCGACGTCGCTGTCCCACGTGCGCGGGTAGCTGGCCAGGTCCTCGTTCACGCCGAACTGCGTCGGGTTCACGAAGATGCTGACGATCACGTCCGTGTTCTCGGCCGCCGCTTGTCGGATTAATGCCAGGTGGCCCTCGTGCAGCGCGCCCATCGTCGGCACGAGCCCCACCGTGCGGTTGGCGAGGAGGATCTCCCGGCGCAGGGCGCGCAGCGGGGGCACGTCGCGGAAGACTTGGAAGGTGTGTTTTTGGATCGGGGCGGGGGCCGTCATGGTGCTGGCTGTGGGTTTGAGGCGGGATGCGGCGGCTGTTTCGACGGAGTGGTTAGTGTGGGCTGGAGGGGGGAATTGGACAGGAGGAGGGGTGGGAACTGCGTATGCGTACTGGAGAATTGCCGTCGTAAGGTAAACATCGTGTGTTTGGGGGGTTGGGTGAGGAGGGGATCGAGGATTTTCGGAGGGCTGTTTCGGTCTGGCGGATGGGGATGGATGCTTCTTTTCCTGGCCTTTGCGGGTCCCCGCTGTGGAGCTGGTCTGTCTGCTACTGTCTTGGGGTGAAGCTTCACAACGGCCAAGGGGGGGATTGATCTCTGGGGTGTATGGAGAAAATGGCCTGGGTCAGGTCATCTGGGAATGATCGCATGGATGCTCTGCGGTCCATCCCGAACCATGCAGAGGCAAGAGGCGAGAGGCGAAGTAGAGGTACAGTACAAGTAAGAAGGGGATCGTGCTCATGGCTGCTGCGTTGAGCTCATCCTTTGCCGCTGGTTCTCCATTGGGTTTAGTGGCTGTTGGTACAGTACATACAGTACACACAGTACAGTACATACATACATACAGCCACTTTCACGTGAGCACATCCGAGGCACGTTGAGTTACAGAACCGTAAAGCCACTCCGTAACGGTAACTCTGGGGAAATAGCGCGGAGATCGTCCCTTTTCCCTTCTCTTGTTTCTTACTCCAATTCCCTCCCCTCTTCTTGCCTCTCCTCCCTCTCCTCCTCTCAACAGCCTGGAGCTGTCTGATCATGGCTCCAACTCTCTATTCACTTCCTCTCACCTGATCACAGTCCATTGCCCGATGCTTTCATGAACCCTGTTGAGCTTGATCTCCCTCCCTGTCCGACCAACAAACAATCCCCTCGGCGTTCCCGCGAATAGCACCACCACTCCAATCCCATCCCACCACAATGCCCTCCGACACCGACCCCCAAGTCGGCGAATCCGCCCCCGACCTCGAGATCGTCGGCAACAAGCTCACCATCCATCCCAGTGGCGTCACCGGCGGGCCCGAGCCCCAAGATGACCAGATCCCCGAGCGCAACCTCGTCCGCCACATGGCCCGCTTCCGCGAGAACCCCTTCGACTTCCTCCGCGAGGTCAGCCTCTACATGTCCGGCACCGGCTGGCGCGCCTACGACGAGGTCATCGGCCAGCCCATCTTCTACCCGGGCTTCTCCGACCGCATGAAGTCCGGCATCCTCGCCAGCCCGCTGCTGCAGGGGAAAGTCAAGGAGCTGGCCGAGCTGCGCCTGGCGGTTGAGGAGACGGAAGGCCTGCTGGATGTGGTGCCCGGTCCGCCGGACGCGAAGAAGACGCATCGACGGAACGAGATCGAGACGCATCTCAAGGAGGTGGTCGACTCCATGCTGGACAATATGATCTGCAAGATGGAGAGCAAGCGGTTCATTCGCGGGGCCTACTATGTCGCGACGCAGTTGTTGACGCGGGCGTATCACCAGGGTATGTATTGGCCAAACCGGTGGTAGATGAGGTTGCTGATGTCCGGTAGGGATCCATGTATCGAGCGAGGAGGTCCTTCGGTTAAGGTCGGTGGCCGAAGAGGCAGCCCGGAAAAAACGGTCCATCGTCTTCCTGCCCTGCCACAAATCCCATGTCGACTATGTGTCGCTGCAGTTGATCTGTTACCGTCTGGGGATCGGGCTTCCGGTGGTGGTCGCCGGCGACAATCTCAACTTCCCGCTGGTGGGCCCCTTCTTGCAGCATGCAGGTAAGATCACGGCTGCTCGTCGTTGCTGACTTGTGCTCACGGCTGACGGATGGTGGGCGCAGGGGCTATGTGGATCCGTCGGAGTTTTGGGAATGATCCGCTCTATAATACTGTCGTGCAGGCGTATATCGACACGCTGCTGCAGCAGGGGTTTAATTTCGAGTGTTTTATCGAAGGTGGCCGGTCGCGGACAGGGAAGCTGCTGTCGCCCAAGTTTGGAATCCTGAGCTTCATCCTGGATAGTGTCTTGTCGGGTCGGGTGGAGGATACGATCATCTGTCCCGTCAGTACACAATATGACAAGGTCATCGAGACTGAGTATGGCGCCCAGTCCTGGTCCGTGGGTGTTGGCTAATCGCAACTCTAGGTCTTATATCAGCGAGCTGTTGGGTCAGCCGAAGCGAAAGGAGAACCTGGCGGATTTCCTGTCCTCGTCATCCGTCTTGTCATTGAAGCTGGGCCGGGTCGACGTCCGCTTCCATGAACCATGGAGCCTGAAAGAGTTCATCACCCAGCAGTTGACACGACTCCCGGACCAAATCACCGAGATTGGGAGTCAGAAGCTGAGCAATGTCGAGCGAGGCCGCATCTTACGGTCATTAGGGTACCGGGTGCTCTCAGATATCAATAATGTGTCGGTCATGATGCCCACCGCGCTGGTCGGAACGGTGCTTCTCACGTTGCGGGGACGCGGTGTGGGCAAAGGCGAGCTTGTGCGACGCGTCGAATGGCTCTGTGAACGGGTCAAAGCCAAAGGCGGCCGCGTGGCGCACTTCTACAGATTCCCCACCGAAGTGGTTGTCGACCGCGCACTGGAGGTGTTGGGCCCGCAGATTGTGGGCAAGGTGACCGGACTGGTCGAACCGACCTACTATGCGGTGGACCGCTTCCAGCTCTCCTTCTACCGCAACATGACGATCCACCTCTTCATCACCGAAGCCCTGGTCTCAGCGGCGATGTACACGCGCATCAAACAGGGCGGCGGGCCGTCCTACCAGCGCATGTCGTTCCCCGACCTCATGAGCCAGGTCTCTTTCCTCTCGCAGGTGCGTTCTCCCCGCTGCGCATGGAATCTTTCACTGACCCCCCCCCAGCTGTTCCGCGGCGAATTCATCTTCCCGCCCGACGGCCTGACCACCAACCTGGATAAGACCCTCCGGGGCCTGGAGAAGGACAACGTGATCATCGTCAGCCGCGATCCCTCGTCGGGCAAGCCGCTAACCGTCGAGCTTAGCGACGCCGAGCGCCAATGCGGCCGCGAGAACTACGACTTCTACTGCTTCCTGATCTGGCCCTTCATCGAAGCGTCGTGGCTCGGCTCCGTCTCGCTGCTGGGACTGACGCCGCCCTCCGACTTCCCGAAAGACGTGTGGATCGATCTGAGCAAGGCCCAAGACAACGCCCAGCTGGTGAGCCTCCCCCCCCCCTTTTCCCTGCTGCCTTTCTGTCCTCTTCACCACCGAATCAAACTCACGTCCAAAAAGCTCGGTAAAACCCTCTACCACCAAGGCGACCTCTCCTACTTCGAAGCCGTCAACAAGGAAACCCTCAAGAACTCCTACCAACGCTTCGCCGAAGAGGGCATCATCCACATCGCCAAGAGCAAGGAATCCAAGACCTCCTCCGTCCGCCTCGCCCCGGAGTGGACCCCGGAACGCGACCCCGCCACCGGCAAGGTCCTCCCGCGCGGCCGCCTGTGGGATTTCACCGAGTTGATCGCGCAGTCACGCCGTGAGGGGTGAGTTCCACCCCCCCTTCTAATATCCCCTTTTCCCCAAGTCTTTTCCGAAGTAAATCAGGAGTGTGGGTGCGGATTTGCCCCCACCGCTAGCATTCTATCGAAACGAGTAAGCAATACTAATGCCCCCCCCTCTGCGCGCAGAAAAAACCGGCGCGACGGCGCAACGGTCTCCTCGCGCGTCATGCGCATGTCCGACCTCGTGGGCCGGCGGCTGTTCGAGGACGCCACGGCCGGGCCCACGCCCGCCGACGAGGTGGATTTCTCGGTGCAGCAGGTGCGCCGGAAGGCGATTGCGCCGACGGCCAAGCTATGATCTTGCCATCGGCTCAGCTTGCCGTTCACTCTTACTCTTTTCGGGGGTGCGGGTGTGTGGGTGTGTGGGTGAATGGGTCATTGGATGATTGGGTGCGTGGGTGGATGGGTCAGTGGTAGGGATGTGGCGGATGAGGTTTTATACCCCTTTTCTTTTTATCTTCTTTGTTCTTGTTTTGGACTACTGTCGTTCAGGTACACGCATAAAGGAGGGTATAGTTTAGCGGAGTACGGGACAGTGCAATACAGTACAGGATCATTGCATCAATGAGATATCATATCATGTTTGGTGGTGGGTTTCTAGCACGGATGGACGCATTTAACAGCAAGTGTCATACAGACCTTCAACTAATCATACGTGACCACCCACATTACCATCTTCCTCCCTGCACGAAAGACTGGGATGCGATAAGATGAAGGCGACTTTCCGGAAAGATCCACTTATCCCATTTGCCTCCCGGGACGATCGTGCGAGATAACACCCTGCGGGGTGTCTGCCTATTGGCACTTTTAGAACACCCCCTTCGTAACTATGTCGATCTTTAATCGAGGCAAACTACACTACCAATGACACGACACTGCCAATTCACACAATACAAAGACATTCAAATTGTCGAAATCAAACATCAGACATCAGCTAACGTTACAGGTATCAAGCTCGTCGTCACAGAACACCACAAAAGATATAAGATCACAGTCTCAACCACGGGTCGCGCTCCACCTTTATTTCTTCTTGCGGCCAGTCAAGCCCAGGGCGTCGGTCAGCGAGGTCAATCCCAGGTTGCTGAGCAGCTTGTCCAGACCCAAGCCACCGAGCAGGCCCTTCACGAGGGGTCCCAGTCCCAGACCTTCCAGCAGACGACCCACCAGACCAAGCACACCGCTCAGCAGCAGGCCGACAGCCGCGATGATCTGGAAGAGAGGCTCGCTGAGCAGCCCCCAGAGGGGATTGAGCTCCTTCTTGGCGTGAGGCATGCCAGCAATACGCTTCTTGCCGTTGTCAATCGTGCGCAGCACCGTGTCGGTGAGCTCCTTGAGCTGGTCAGCCAGCGCGTATTCCTCAGGGGAAGCCTCGTGCGAGGCGGCGCGGGCCTTAGCAGTGGCGGCGATGCGTCCGTCGGGGTCGAGGGCCCGGATCGCGCCGTTGCATTTCTGAAGAATCTGGCCACCCTCTTCCAGGAGAGGCTTGACGTCCTTGACCAGCTGCTCCTCGTCTAGCTCCTCCTTCGGAGTGCGGTCGGCCTTGTCAACGTGCTGGGCAATGTTAGCAATCAGTCTTATACCATCGTCTCGGGGTAGATTCTTACCTCGGAGATCATCTTGCAGATAGGACGAAGGCGGTCCAAGGTGGATCCAACAATCGCACTCATCTTCTTGGCCAGCTGACGGTCCTCCTCCTCTTTCTTCTTCGCCTCCAATTCCTCGGGAGATGGACCGGGCTCCTCTTCCTGCACCTCCTCCTCGGGCTCCTCGGGCTCGGGCTCGGGCTCGGGGATGTTCTCGATCAAGGTACATTCGCCAATCTTGTTGCCATCGTTGTCCACCACGTAGCCGTTGTCATCGATCTCCTTACCGATCAACGAAGGAAGATCACCTGAGGTCAACTTGCCGATGAGGTTGCCATCAGCATCGCGCACCTCGCCCTCCTTGTTGACCTTGCGGCCAGCCATGGGGTTGACATTGCGCTTCTTCTCCTCGGGCTCCCAGCGCTCGGCCTTGCCAATGGGGTTGCCGTTCTTATCGAGGATGTCGCCATCCTCGTCGACCTTGCGGCCCTGCAGGCGCTTGGCATCGCCCTCGATCACACGACCAATGATACGGTCAGTGCCATCGGTGACCACGCCGTCCTTTCCGACGACCGCATTGTCAAAGCCAAAGAATGGGCCCTCGGGCTTCTGCTCGTCGGCTCCGGGGACGAGTTCAGCCTGGCCAATGACCTTGCCATCGTCACCCCAGATCTGACCTTTCTTGTCAACCTTACGTCCGGCCAATCCTTTGCCGCCAGAGACGACACGACCGAAGACCCGGCCCTGCCCGTCCACGACGTTACCGGCCTTGTTGACGACCTTGCCCTCAAGGATAGAAAGATCCACCTCCTCGGGCTTTTCTTCCTCGGGCACTTCGTAGGGCTCGGCGTGGCCCTTGACGCTGCCGAACTTGTCGATGATGTCTCCATCCTCATCGACAGCCCGTCCACGCAGGTTTTTCACATCACCTTCGGTCACCTTGCCGACAATGTTACCCTCTTCGTCCTCAACAAATCCTTCCTTGTTGACCACGAGGCCCTCCAGACCGGCAAACGGTCCCTCGGGCTTCTTCTCGCGCTCGTTCTCGGGGATCAGCTCGACCCGCCCAATGGGCTTAGGACCGTCGTAGATCTGGCCATCGTGGATCTCCTTTCCGGCCAGCTCCTTCGGGTTACCTTCAACGACCCGACCGATGGGGACGCCCTTGGGACCGATCACATAGCCGAGCTTGTTGGGGGTGAGACCTTCGAGGCTGGAGAGGTCGATCTTCTCAGGCTCGACTTCGGGCTCGGGCTCCTCGTCGGGAGCCTCGTAGTACTCCGCCTTGGCGATAACGTTGCCGTGCTTGTCGGTCACATCACCGTCCTCGTCAACGGGACGGCCGAGGACCTTCTTGGCGTCGCCGTCGACGATCTTGCCGACGCGCTTGCCGTTCTGGTCCTCAACCCAGCCGTCCTCGACGACATGCAGGCCCTCCAAGCCGCCGAAAGGTGGCTCATCGGGGTACTCCTCAGGAGCGAGGGTCTGGGCTCGGCCGATGACGTTGCCGCGGTTGTCCCAGAACTGGCCCTTGTCGTCAAGCTGAGCACCGAGAGAGGCGAGCTTCTTCGCATCACCCTCGATCAGCTCTCCAACGGGCTTGCCGGTGGCCGGGTTGATGATCTTGCCCAGCTTGTTGCACCGCAGGCCCTCCAGGGAGGAGATGGGGGGAAGCTCTTTCTCCGCTTCTGTACCTTCTTCGGCTGCCTCCTCCGGGGCCTCCTCAGGGGCCACCTCAGGGGCCTCTTCGGGGACCTCTTCCTGAGCGGTCTCATACTTCTCCTCGGCGGTATCTTCCGGAGCACTCTCAGGAACACCTTCGGTCGCCGCCTCCGCAGCCTCCTCCGGGGCCTCCTTGGCCTCACCCTCAGCCTCGGTGCCAGCAACCTCAGAGCCAGGGGCCTCGGACTTGTCACCGACAGTCTCCTTAGCCTCGTCGGCTTCAGTGCCAGCAGCTTCGGTTCCTGGAGCTTGCGAGCCAGGGGCTTCCGACTTCTCGGCGACAGTCTCCTTGGCTTCGTCAGCCTCTGTACCAGGCGCTTCGGACTTCTCGGCGACGGTTCCCTTCGCCTCGTCAGTTTCGGAAGCCTCAGGCTTCTCGCCAACGGCGTCCTCGGGGGTGAGCTCCTCCGCCGAGACATTGTCCGCAGTGGACTTCGGGCCAACGGTGCTCTGCTCGTCCTCAGGCTGGGCGCCGGACGCGGCCTTGGACTTGTCGGCAGCGCTGCCGGCGGCAGAGCCTGTAGCCTTGGAGGCAGCCGTACCAGCGACGCTGCCTCTCTGCTCAGCATCCTCGCCAGACTCACGGGAGGCGGCCTTGCTGGAGCCGGCGGCACTTCCCGCCGCTTCCTTCGCCTGCGAAGCGACATCCACGCGACCAAGAACGTCGCCCTCGTCGCCGAGGATCTCGCCCTGGTCGTTGGGCACCTTGCCCGCCAGCTCCTCCGGCTCGCCCTCGACGAGCTTCCCAACAGTCTGGCCGGCATCGTCCTTGATGTCGCCCGACTCCGAGACAGCCTTCCCGGCCAAGTCGGCGACATTGCTCACCGCAGCGGTAGCAGTGTCCGCGGCCTGGCCGACGGTGTCGGCAGCCTGATCGACGATCCCATTGGTCTGCTCATGCTGACCTTCTTCCTCCTCTTCTTCGTGGTCCTCATCCTGACCGCCAACCTGACTAGCATCGACGCCATCCTGCTGGTTCTGGAACGCCTCCGCCAGAACATCGACGACGCCGATCAGATCGCCATCCTCGTCGAGGATCTCCCCGTTGTCGCCGACGGTATAGCCGACCAGATCCTCGGGCTTGCCCTCGACGAGTCGACCAATCGCATTCCCGTCCTGGTCGTGGATGAGCCCGTCCTCGCCGACCTCCAGGCCCTTGAGGACGGAGAGATCGAGGTGCTCGGGGTGCGACTCGGTGGGTCCGCCGTTCAGACTCGGAGTCGGCTGCTCCTGCCCGTTCTCTTCTTCGTCGTGCGGTTCCTGCTGCTCCTCCTCCTGAGGTTGTTCCTCCTGAGGCTGCTCGGCTTCACTCTCGCTGCGGCCCACGCGACTCTGGGCGCGGGAGCCCGACGCAGAAGCCGAAGCGGACGCCTCCTTGGGCGCCGGGACGGGCGAGTCGCGCTGCTCGGACTGGTGCCGCGCGGCGGAGGCCTTGCCCTTCGGGGTCGGGGTGGTGGGCACGCTAGGGTCCTCTTCGGTCTGCTCGGTGGCGCCGGATTGCTCGCGGCGGAGCTTGGGCGGCGTGCCCTTGCGCGAGTCGGGGCTGAGGTTCAGCTTGGAGACTTTGCTGATGAAGGGGGAGGACATGATGAGGAGGAGGGGGATGATCAATGAGTAGTGAATGGTAGTGGATGATGGTTAAGTGAGATGAGATGTGTGGTGAGTGTGGTGTGTGTGGTGTGTGATGGAGATGGGAGATGGTATGGTTGAGCGAAATAGGAAGGTGCGTTGGATGAGTGCAGGCGTATAGGGCAGTGGTCCCGAACAGGCAACTGCGCGTCGATCGTCGTTGTTGTACTGTAGTAGTATGTAGGAGTGGTCGTCGTGGTAGTTGTACTAAACCCTCCGCCTGGAATCAAACAAGCTAGCTGAGGCCGTGTCGTATCGTGTCGTATCGTGTCGAATGAAATCCTCGTGCAGTGTGCTTCGTTATTAGGTAGGTAGGTAGATAAGTAGGGAATCGTGAACCGTAAACTAATATACAAGTCGTGGATGGGGCTGTGGTGTAGTTGCGAAAAGAACAATTCTGAATCTAGAATCCAACCCCAGCGAGTCCCGACATCCCTCCCTTTTTATGTTGCATCTTGTGTATCGTGACGAGGATGGTGATGATGTCGATGTGTGTGTAGTTTGCAGCTCTATCCACCTACGTCATGCGCTACGAGCGTTGTGCTGCTGGGGCCAAGCCAAGCCAGTTCGACCTGTAAGCCCTACGCGTCACATCTGGGGTGGGAGTGGGCTGCGGGCTGCAGGCAGTGATGCAGGGGTGGTGGGTGGTGGGTGGTGGGTGGTGAAAGGGCATGGAGACAGGGACATGCTGCATTACTCAGTATGGAGTACTGACACCAGGGCATTGGAGTGCATTGGAGTACGGCGTGCAGTACCTGTACATTGGAGTGGAGCGGTGGAGAGGGGACTCCGGTGGAGTGGGTGTAAATGCCGTGCTTTTTTGGCTTTTTCATCATCGCGGATCCACTTCCTCGGCCGAGGATACGAAACTGGCTCGGGGTTAAGGAGGGGGAGGAAGCATTGCGATGGGTTCGAGGCGCTCGACACTAAATCATCATTGCGTCAGGTTGTGCAGGGATGAGGCCCTCGATTGTCAGACGTATATCGTGTTAGGGCAGCGGGACGGGATGCAGCTGCTGTTGGGGTTGCAGCGACATCAGCGTGCAGGAGAGCAGGAGAGTGCAGGAGTGGTAGTATAAAAGGATGGTGGCTGCAAGACAATCATCTGAATTGATTTCGTTTGCTGCAGGGTCGACTGTGCGATATTGTTAACACTGTTGTGTATATGTGTACTGGTCAGTGACTAGGAGATACTCCACTCTACCTGGTAGTTAGTCCCTGTCCCCCTCCCCTGTCAGTCAACTCAGTACCTGGCTGTCACTGTCGTCGAACAAAGACAAAGACATACAATCCTTGCTGGGGCGGATGAGATCATGGGCGGCTCCACTTTTCACATCTCGGAGAATTGATCAAGCCACCCAGAGTGTGTCCGTGCCCACGAGTTTAATTGGAGGTCCCGCCGGGTGACGTATCGGGGCAAGGCTGGAGGCCTGCGTCTGAGATGTCTGAACATTTGCAGTGATGACGGACAGTGGCGTGAATACGTATGCAGTGGTACAGTGTGGCTGCCACTAACCCCCTTCCTACAGCTGGATAGTACATACTTAGTCAAGTAGAAATGTACATAATCTAGAATCTTTGCATCTCTTTGATTGTAGACTCAATATACCCCTCCTAGTTTCTTCTGAACTAATCGCATCTTCACCAGAAACATGACTCATGCCCATTCATTCTGCATAGTCTGAGAGTCCGTTAAATGTCACTAAATGTCAAGCTGACAATGGGGCATGCCGTGGGGTGGAATCCGGATCGTGGCGTGACGTAATGGATGCAGATCGCGTGGCGTTGGCCCCAGCCCGGCCTTGCACATTGGCTCGACTGGGTGGTGGGCGGTCTAGACTACCGTTAATTTATTCTTAGTGGGATCGCCCGGTTTTCGATGGTCTCTGCCATACCTATTCATACAGTATTTGTGAGTAGAAAAGAGAGTAACCCAGGTAATGGGGTGATACGCCAGCCCTACTTAACCCTGCCAACATCTTACCTTTCAAGAATAGGAATTCTCGCATCTATACAGAGGTAATGTGAACAGTCATACATAAACAATGCACATCGCATGTCGAATGTTCCTTACATAAATGCCACTGCAATAGACCACCCTACTGTCAAAAGAGATATAATCCAAGCATATATACCAAGTATAACCACAACACCAACCAACTCCACCCCAACCACAAAACAAGCATAGTAAAGCACGGAATTTCCCATCCAGCCCTACAAACCCTATCCTCTCCCACCCTACTCACCACCACCACTCTCAAACACAAAAGTCACCCCTTCCCCCTTTTCCCCTCCTTTCCAGCCCCCCCAACACCACTCTCCACACCACCCCCCTCAGCAGCCTTCCTCCGCCGAATCTCCCGCAAAACCCGCTCATACCGCTCAAACCCCTTCCCCCACCCGCTCTCCCCCGGTTGCGTGCGCACCCGGAACACATGCGCCTTCCGCGTCCACCCCATGCCCGAACACCCGGGCTTGACGGCATTGTGCGCGGCGCCGCCGGCCATCGGGTCCAGGAACCGGCTGACCTCCGTGTTGCCGGGGCTGACGTACAGCGGGTCGTCCTCGCGGTAGTCGTCGAGGGCGCACTCGGCGTCCGAGGCCAGCACCTCCAGCGCCGGGTCGGTGAGGGCCGGGTCGAACGACCACGGGTGGTGGGCGGCCGCGTCGTCGGTGCCGCTCTTCGAGGTCTCGTAGGACTCCGGCCGCAGGAGGTGGCGGTCCAGGTCGGATTCCGGGTGGCGGTTGCGGTGGTGGCTCGAGAGGTAGGCAGAGGACGGGGTCGGGGCCGGGTTGGGGCTGGGGCTGGGGCTGGAGCTGGAGCTGGGGCTGGGGCTGGAGCTGGAGCTAGAGCTAGAGCTGGAGCTGGGGGAGGTGTGCGGGGAGCGCTGGGAAGCGGTTTTGTAGAGGAGAGGGAGGTGGGTTGGGGTTGTGGGCTTTATGCCCCGCGAGAGGAGAGGGCGGGAGGTTTTGAAAGTTGTGCGCCACATTGTGGGTGGATTGTTGATTTCACAAGTTTAATGGATTGGCTGTGTGGTGAGATGATCTGGTATGTAGTTGTTGGTGTTTGTGATGGGTTACGGAAGTCGGTCTGTCACACTGGGCTCTTTATGGGAATGGGTGAGGTTGACTTTTGACGCTTCACATGCTGACGTCAAGATGCTCGAGTACGATCCGAACCATGGGTGCTGTGCGACTCGGGCCTGTCAGAACACCACACCAGACTCGCTACCAGCAATGACCGCAGATGTCTTTCTTGATTCATGGGTAATCCTGTCTGCCAGTCTGGGGTGGGTTAGACTTTGGCAAACAGGGTACAGCTTACATCTCTACTGCAACCCGCTCGCTCACAATATACTCTTTGCCCTAAGTGCCCTAAGTATAGGGAACTCTCGCCATCCAACATTACCATAAAGCTCAACTCATTTCCATTCATTACATTAAACACCTCAAGCTCAAGCAGCAGCAGCATCCTCATACATACACACTAACCCAGACATCTCTCCCCCACACCCCCTAAGCCTTTACCGCATACCGCCTCCTCAACTTCGCATCCACATACTCCAAATAATACGTCCCCGCAAGCAAATCCCCCACCTCCCCACGAGGGCCATACTCCCTCCGCTGAAACGCCGCCTCCCGCAACCGACACATCTCATCCCACACCTCCGGCGCCGCCGACACGCGGGCCGCCAACCGGCTGTGCAGATCCAGCCTCTGCGCCATCACACTCGTATCCCCGCGCACCACCAGCGTGAACAGGGTACTCGCCAGCCCACTCCCATAGCTGAACAAGCCAATCCTCTTCCCCTGGAGCCGCTCACTCGGCACGGAAGCCAGCAAGCCCACGAGCCCGGAGTACAGACTGGCGGTGTACATGTTCCCGCACTGGGTAGGGACGAGCAGACCGGGCTGCACCCTCTCCTCAAAGCGCGATCTCGCCAGCGCCATCACCTGCTTCTCAAGACCCTTATCCGCAAGGGTACTCTCGTCATCCAGACTGACTGGCCGCAGCTCCTCCGGAATCTCCCCGCGGCGCAGCAGATCATTCCACAGCAACCGCGCATACGCCTTGGCCACGAGCTTGCAGTTCGGCGCGTGGAAGAGAAAGTAATCGAAGGCGTCGATGCCAACCCCAACCCCAACCCCAGCCCCAGCTACCTCCTCCCCCTCCCTCCCCCCCTTTTGCAAGGCACTCATCTTCCGCACCCAACCCCGATAACACCCATCCACCGCCTCCAGATAACACCTCTCCGACAGCCTCCCATCCACAACCGCCGCCTCCCGCCCGAAATCCGCCTTGAAGAAATCCCACGCATGCCGCATATACGACGCCCGCGGGACCCCCGTCTCCAGCACCACCGGCGCGTCCGCGCCCACCAGCATTGCAACACACCCCACGCCGCCCGTGGGCCGTGCGGCAGCATCCTCCCGCGCGTACGCAGCGATGTCCCCGCAGACGACGACGGCGTCGCGCCCGTCCCACGCGGCGGACTCGATCCACGCGACGGCCGCCAGCAGCGCGGCGGTGCCGCCGTAGCAGGCGTTGTAGGAGTCCACGCCCTCGATGTCCGGGTTGTCCGGGGCGAAGAGCTGCATGAGCACGGTTTTGGTGGATTTGGAGCGGTCGAGGAGCGATTCGGTGCCGACGCCCAGATACCCGATGGAGGTTGCGGGGATGGTGTTTTTGTGGAGGAGGGCGGAGACGGTGGTTAGGGCTAGGGTGTTGATGTCTGTCCTTCCGGGAACCAGGGGGACACCGGTGGGTTAGCTAGGTGCTAGCTCGTGGGGTTGCGGATGAGGGCTGGGATGGGGGTTACCCTCGCGGTCATCGCAGAAGCTCATGTTCGTTTGGCCCAGGCCGATCGTGTGTTTCCCGGCGCTGACGTGCATGTATCTCTCCAGGTCGGGTTGGGGGACATACTTCCTCCGGATCATTGCGTTAGATTACACCTGACGAGACCTGGGAGAGGTGAGGGGAGACAGCTTACGCGGTTGGGAAAGTAGATCTCGATGGCTTTGATGCCGACATTCAGGGGGCGGGTCATCTTGATATCTCGCGATGGATACAGGGTCACTGGGGATGATAACCAAAAGTCGGAAGAAGACGTGCTTGGCTGAAAGGTTGAGCTTGATGCTTGATCTATAAGCTGTCGCATGCCAGAGTATTTATGTCTGATCAACAGAGCCCCGGTTGTCGGGGCTGGTGTCAGTGTCGGTGTTGGGCTAGGCGTCAGTGCTCGCGACTACGGTGTACATCAGAGCATACCGGCCACGATGCTGTCCGGACTACCGGGATTGCCTCTTCAGGTCATCGATTGTGGCTGAGATCCTGCTAGTCAATTGTGCTAGGGTGTGCGGTTTGAAGCTAAGAGGTGAGGTTCGTGGTAGGTTGCTGTGGATGTGTGGTGGGTGATGGATGGGTGTGGATTGGACTTGGTGATGGAGGCTATACAGCAGCACCTCGACTGGACATGCACAACCCACACTTCAGAACGATTGACGCCAGCAAGGCTCACTTTTCCCCAGACAAACGGATAAGACATAGTGCCAATGATGAATGCTCCGAGCGGGCCCGTGGATTGAACCATGCTGGCTATATCATTGAGACGATTTGGGTCTACTCCCCGGGGATATGTAGCATCTACTGAGTATTGAATAGCGTGCAGCAATCCGATAAAAGCAACCGTCTAATCCACCTGTATGTACAGTAACGCCCTTGGCGGTGGGCCCTTTGAGGCCAGTCGACCGGACAGAAAGGCGACCAGCCGAGAATCACAATTTACACCTAGGCTAGCTCAAATTGGGAGATAGCATGACTCGAAGTAAAGGAGAAACACCTACCGTCGACGAAGAACGCCGAGCGAGAGCATAGATATATTGCGCTCTGTATTTCGGGATCTGTCTTACTTCCATAGACGTGTATCATGTCTCGCCATATACACTTACCTGTACGCACGGCTCATGGAACGGGCCCCCGCCAAGCCGCTCAACCCTAATCGATGCAAAAGGACGGAAGCGGTGCCTCACGCTCCTCGAACACATCCACATCCATGTGGCTCTGCTCCGCCTGGTAGCACTGGAAGCAGACCCGCTCGGGACCGAAGACTCCGATGCTGTGGCCTTGTCCCTGCTGGGACAGAATGCTCACGGCCGCGAGGCGGGCCGCCCAGTTCCCGTGCGCACGAACGATCCCCGAGCCCTCGGGGGCATCGAGCAGCTCATCCCAGTTGTCCACGGAGAAATAATCACGATGAGCCACATCGTCCGCGACGGGAGGGAGGTGATCCTGGTGTGGGCAGGGGGCAATCGGCCCATGGCCCTGACACGGGGCCGTGGTGATGCGCGGCAGGCCCTCAAAGTCGATGCCGCGAATGTCCAAGTCGGCCACCCATCGCCCGCGGTCGAGGACAGAGATCACCGATTCCACCATCATAACATCCTGGTCGATGGTCCGCTCATCCTCGGCATACAGGGGGAAGGTCCACTCGGTGAAGGAGAGATGCAGCGAGGTGCTCCGGAAATTGTCCTCCCGGCAAAAGTCGTACGGGGCGTGTGCGATGATGTTGAACGACTCGGTGGGCTTGCGGATCTTGGGGTCTTGCGGGGCCACGAGGACGCTGATCCCGGGCCGTCCGATATTGCCCACGATCCGTCGGATGAGGTGTGGCTCGGGCCGGTCGAACGGATCGCTGAGAACCGCCGCGGCCACGAAGATCGAGTCTCCGGAGGCTAGGGCGAGTGCCGGTTCCAGGTCGGCTGGGTCCACGTCGCAGGCTCCGCTCTCGAACCGTGCGATGCAGGAGAACGCCTGGGGCAGGTCCAGTGGCTGCGGCTGGGCAGGGATGAAGGCAGGCTCGCTGTAGTTGAACCGAACGTCAACGTCGCTGAGGTCCTTGGCCTGAGACTCCAGGTAAAAGGGACTCGGCAGCCACAGGCACTCATACAAGGGCTTGCTGACAACCTTCAGCGGGATCGTCGCCCCCTCGATGTTCTTATACACATCCGCTGCCAGGCTGAAAGCAAACAACGACTTGCAGAGGTTGATAGGGAACTTACACGGGGACGTTGAAAACTGCACCCCAGGAGCGTGGCGTTCATATCGTAACTCGAAGGTATCCCGAGATGAGCTTAACCGCTTTCGAGTCCCTTTGTCGACTAGAGCAGCGAAGTAATCGGCAAGGAGCACAGGCGAGAGACTCGCCCGAGCATAATTCTGCAACGCCACTCGGGGGCTCGGGCTTTGAGTTGCTAAACCTTCCGCCTGGAGCTGTACTTGTTGCAGGTCGTTGTCCATCGGGGTCTCGGTGTACAGGCCCAGTCGCTGATTGCCGAAAACCAGATGGTACGAGTGTTGGGATGTTTGCCCCTTGCGCCCGAAAGGAGCCGGCGGGTCCGTCCAGCTAAACCTTTCATTGAGCTCAACCCCAAACTTGCTGACGAGCGATGAAAACCGCTCGCCTATCGCTGCGCAAGCCTTGGACATCATGGCTTCATGAGCAAGGAAATCGCCTGAAGAGTGGGATGTGCTGCTGGTCAAGAACGGGAGGTTACACTCAGTACACTCAAAACAAGAGCTCAGATACCGAGGGATACTGCCTACCTTGCCAATAACCACCGGGCATGCGCAGGGTAGTTCAGCACTTCGCCATCCGCTCCCCGCTTTCGGGATTCCTGCATGCATGGAAAAGCTGTTGCGATCTCAACATAAGAAGTAGGACTCGACCCGTCGTTGGATCTTCTCTTAGCGAGATTGTAACATATAAGCGTCGAAGAATCTCTCAGGCCTAGGGCCCTCGCCATAGAGCGAAGATACTCAACTCCACAGTCCCTGTCTGTTCGTTCGGATAGAGCTTTGGCTGTTAGTGGGTTCCCTAGGCCAAAGAAAGGGGCCAGGACGGAGTCGGAGCGGTCCACCAAGAACGATTTCCCTCTTCTCTGGCCATATTGGACTAGCTGCGAATTTTTCTCTTTTTCCCGATCATCAGTACTAAGCAGGGCCTGCGCCGCCTCGACGAGATGCTCCATCCATGGGAGATTATCCCTTGCATTCGGGACCGTGCCCAAGAGCGACCAGATGTCCAGGAACCATTGCGCGATGGACGGATGATCTCGGACGCTGACCCGCCATGAATTGAGAAGGCTCCCCAGCACGACCAGCCTCAGCTCGTGAAACGTGACTCGGGTGAAGTCACGGTCATTCCGGGCCAAAACCGGATCTCCGTAGAACTTGAGATGGGAGAAAGCCAGTGACCATTGCAACCCGCCAAAAGGGCTTCTTGCCGACGTGGGTTCAGCGCCAATCGTTGCCTTGCCGCCCGGGGGGAATAGCTTGTCGCGGAAAGAGGCGTTCTTCGTCTCCTGTCCGAGGACAATCAGGTCGGGAAACAAGTGCCAGGACGAGAACGCAAGAAGGAACGTGCCGTCGCTGACTAGCAAGGGCGTCCCTGATAGAAGTGCCTCCAGGCCCTGCATGGCTTGCTTCCAGACATGTACGATGTTCACATAGGTCGTCGAGTGGGAGGGTAATGGAAGGTCGATGTTGCGTTGAATCAGACTGAACTGCGTGACCTCGAAGGCTTTCGCTTTATCCGCACTCCGCAACCACGACCGCGCACTGTTATCCCATTGGGCTAGTTCATATCGCGAGATGCCCTGGCGAGCGCTGAAGAGGGCGGCGGGCGAAACCAGACTCGTCTCTTCGAATGCTTTTTCAATCTCACGCTTCCGCTGGTCCACCAGCTCGACCCACAGCGCGGTGGCATGTTTGGCGTCCCAGGTTCGTGCCAGAAGACATGCCAGGAGACAGATGGCAATAGAGGCAAAACCGGACGTCGCTGCCGCCCAGAGTGCCGTGCCATCAGCGCCCACGTATCTCTCAAAGGGACCGTGCAGGATAGAGCCTTGGGGGCTGATACCGGGAGTCTCCACCACTTCGGAGACGCGAGTGCCAAAGGCCTTGACCAGCAATGGAGCTCGGGGAACGAGTTCCTCGAACAAAGCCCCAAGCCGACGCGCCGTCACGTGCACCGGCCCCTCTTCGGCATCTTTCTTGCGGTCGGCTGATAACAGCGAGCCTAGGCGCTGATACTCCGGGGGCGCCTCAAACTTCAAGAGGGTGAAGTCGAAATTCAAGGATGCAAGCTGAAGGTTGTTCTCGTTGGTGGCGGACAGGAGCGAATTGGTGATGCCATTTATCCCCGACATCCTTGGCCTGAACCCTTTCGAGGCAAATATATTTTCAATCCCCACCTTTGCAAAGGGGGGAGGGGGGTTTGTTCTGTGCACGGAGAAGGGGCAGGTGTCCGGCTTATATTCCTTCAACAAAGAACGAAAGGCTGTGGCCTAAGCACTAATGCAAGGCTAGAGTGACCATATCCAATTGAACAACTGAAGGAGAGTACACGATGCGGGGTATTGGCGGAGAGAGTGGCGCAGAGCGACACGTCGATAGCTCAGCCTCTCGCGGGACTCTTAACTGTTATCTGGTGAGCTCGGGACCGAAGGAATGTTGCAAAGCACAAGGCCGAGAGAGGTGTCGAGGACGTGGATGAGTGATGAATTGATGGTTTCAGGCTTTCGGAGGGCAGCTTGGCTATCGATACCCTCAAAGCTGCTGACACGAGGAGAGTAGGCCTGCAAGTCCATCGGAATGTCCGTCAAAAAGACTGTTGACCCTGTAATAAGGGGGACTTTCTGTCTGCGCAGTCTGGTGAATATCATATCAACTACACTGGCCTCCGACATGGGACTCGAGTACGGCTTAGAGGATAGGGTGCCCTATCTCTTCCCCCCTTGTGGCCTAGTACAATAAATACATCGTTACTTACTACCAATCTGAGGGTTTGATGCCTACATGGTGGGTGCGGTATCTCGGAGTGTTTCTCTTCTAGTGTCAAGATTTCTAGATCAGACGTGATATTGTCAATGGACATCTTAACAATGCGGAGTCAAAGACTACTGAGTATGTAAAGCATCCATACGGGGTGCCCTGCCAATACCAAGCGAGCACCGCCAACCATTTCCGTGCATTTCATGGCAGCATGTATGCGCCATTCCACATGCTCTTGCTCAGGGAGAAGGCGCATCAGTGGACGTGTGCGATGGCCTGGCAATAGCATGGTTTACATGAAGGGGAAACCAACGGAGTTTGGGCAGTCAGCTATTTCGCGAAGCAATATCAATGAGTCCAGTGGTACGCAATATCTGATGTTCAGACCTACTCTGCCGATATACAATAAGCGCTGTGAACCCGAGCAAGCATATCAGCCTGCCACTCATCACTACGTAGGCATACACCATCAAATTCCTTATTCACCACCATCCTCATCATCAAAACCCAACGTCCACCCCCAAACACTAATAATGCCCATCAACCGTCAACGTCCCCGTCTTGGTGACCAGATACTCATTCACCGCCACCTCCTTCCCACTCTCCTTGCCATACCCGGACTCCTTAACGCCGCCAAACGGCGCCTCCGCCGCCGACGACGACCCGGTATTCAACCCAATCATGCCGGCCTCGAGATTCTCAAACAACCGCCACAAGCGGTCGGCATTCTTCGTGAAAGCGTAACTCGCCAGCCCCATAGCGGTATCATTCGCGCGCGCGACGGCCTCCTCCTCGGTCTCGAAGCGATACAGCGCGGCAATCGGCGCGAACGACTCCTCGCTCGACACGCGCATGTCGGCCGTCATCTCCGTCAGGATGGTGGGCTGGAAGAAATAGCCCGGGCCGGGGACGGTGTCCCCGCCGAGCACGACCGTCGCCCCCTTGGCCGTGGCATCCTGCACGTGCTGCCGCGCCTTCTCGACCCCTTGGGGCGTGGTCAGCGGGCCCATCGTGACGCCCTCCTCCCACCCGTTCCCCACCCGGATCTGCCGCTCGGTGCGCTCCTTCAGCATCCCCACGAACCGGTCATACACCCCGGCCTGCACGTACACCCGGTTCGCCGTGATGCACGCCTGCCCCGCGTGCCGCCACTTGAGCGCCATGAGCATCTCCAGCGCCTGGTTCAGGTCGGCGTCCTCGAAGATCAGGAACGGACAGTTCCCGCCCAGCTCCAGCGTCATCTTCTTCAGCCCCGGCGCACAGTACCCGGCCACCAGCTTCCCGACGCGCGTCGACCCGGTGAACGTGACCTTCCGGACGGCCGGGTCGCGACACAGCGCCTCGCTCACGGCGGGCGTATTCTCCAGATCCGTGGTGAGGACATTCAGCACCCCCGGTGCAAACCCGGCCCGCCGCGACAGCTCCCCTAGCACCAGCGCGCTGACCGGCGTCTCCGGCGACGGCTTCACGATCATCGTACACCCCGCCGCGACCGCCGCCGCCGCCTTCCGGACGACCATCGCCACCGGGAAGTTCCAGGGCACCAGCGCCGCCACCACGCCGATCGGCTGCTTGACGGTCAGGATCCGCCGGCCGGGGATCGCGGCGGGGGCGATACTCCCGGAAATGCGCTCGGGCTCGCCTACGAACCACCAGGTGAAGGTCAGGGCGTAGTCGATCTCGCCGAGGGCTTCGGCGAGCGGTTTGCCGGTTTCGTGGACCAGGATCCGCGCCAGGTCCGTTCGGTGCGTGCGGATCTGCGTGTCCCAGTTCTGGAGGAGCTGGGCGCGGTGCCGCGCGGTCGTGGTGCGGAAGGTGCGGAATGCGGTGGAGGCGGAGTGCGTGTAGCTGGGGATGTCGGTGACGGTGTTGGTGGGGATGCTGGTCCAGGGGGTTGTGGTTGCGGGGTCTGAACACTGTTAGTTGGGGGAGCGGAGATGGGGGGTACGGGGGGGTTCCCCCGTAAGCATTAAGGATGTATATGTGTAGGTCTGATATATGGGTATCAAGGTGATGCACTGAAGAAGAGGGGGGATCCGGGGGGGTCTCCCCTCGTTTATCCTCAAAATATTATAGAAGTATCTGTGTAGGTGCATCGTGTAGGCAAGAGAGGGGGTGCGGGGTCTGCCCCGTAAATCCAGAACATCCGAACAACATTCTGATGCAGTCTGAAGAGTGTCTTGAGAGAGGGTATGTGAAGTTATAGCAGAGAATGTAAGAGACAGACCTATAACCTCGAATCTCTCCCCACTGCTTGCGGGCTTCCACTCATTGTTGACAAAGGAGTCAAAGCGGAGAATCGACGGGTCATCGAGCTGTCCATCTCAGTCTTCGTCGATGCTAGTGAGAAGATTCTACCGTACTTACCTTGAAGGGGAGTTCATATTTCTGAGCCATGGTGATATTCTGTATAGACCGGGAATGGACTGTCTTGTGGCAGGTGGTACACCGAGGTTGGATTGAGGAGAATGCGAGTGAGGGGTACGCTATCTCATATTTAACTGTAGCTCAGCTCACCCCGCACTTCACAAATGCGATCGGCAGGGTTGATCATTCCGTCAGCTGCAACTACTTTCGGCTGAGTGTAAGCACATTACTGTCCAGTGCTCCTTCAAGCACCCTACTTCTGCAGCCACTTTCTGGCCTCTAGATAGAGACACGGCTGCATCCATCCCGCCGAGAAATGCGCCGGATATGACGTGTGGCATTCCTGCTCTGCGTGGTAGTCCAGCTTTCTGTCGTATGTTGCAATGTACTCGTCACTGTGGCACTGCGCCCGTTATCATTGTTGTCATGGGTTTGTGTTTTGCTAGGAAGTTGAAAGAAAGAGGGGTCTGGGGGTTCTCCCCCAGGAAGCCTTGATCATGTGTTTTAGGGTTGAGTGTTACTGGGAAGCTGAAAGAAAGGGGGGTCCGGGGGTTCTCCCCCGGGAAGTCTTACTCTCCAGTGCAAGTGGTGGGGGTGGGACAAGTAAATCATTACAGTACATAAAAGTACTCCGTACATGTATCAAATGACCACAACAGGGTCATTGGTCCAGATTACAGCAGTGCCACAATCATCATGCTTGGTTCAAAACTCAGTTCATATGATCTTCATGATCTACAAGGATATATCTCCAGAACAAATCCCACTCTATCTATGGTATCCTACAACTTCGCCTTCTCGCTCTGAGCAGCCAGATCAGGCATCAACACATCCCGCAAGTCGGAAGCCGCCTCGTTCAGATAGTAGCTCATGCGCTCCGCGCCCAGGCGCTTGCACACGATGTTGAAGTTCAGACTACACACATTAGTCATGGCCTGGCCATACAGTGACGGGAGCAACTCACCTGTTCTCGTTGATCATGTAGGCAATGCCGAACCCATCGTCAATCACCTGACTCCATCCGTAGCCGTTGAAGAACTCCGAGCTCAGCTGGCTGGTGGACAAGTACCACGAACCGCTGTAGGCATAAGCCGGGTCCTCATACAGGGCGGGTAGCTTCTCCCCCTCCTTCACCAACTTCTTCAGTCCAAACAGGTGACGATCCACGCCCCGGCCGTCGCTGGCCTCGGCCGTGTACTTCGAGTGGGCGGCCAGCGCCGCGCGGAACAACCGCACCACCTCCTCCCGAGCAACGGCCGGGTCGCTGATGGCCTTGCAGAAGGCCACGCTCTCGTCCGAGACCGTGCGGATCGTCTCCGTCCGGCCCTCCTGGAACTTGCGGGTCGACGCCGACTCGTACGTGGGCCGGTTCTTGCCGTACATCTTGTAGTAGGCCAGCTGGATGATCATCTGCACGTACGCATCCGGACTGCACTTGAACTTCTTGATCAGCCCCTTGCCGTAGCCCTGGTACGCTTGGACCTTCAACTCGTGGTTCGAGATCTGCTGCCGGTGCTCTTTGGTGGCGGCCTCGATCGCCTCCTCCACCTCGCCGTTGAGGTGGAAGTTGATCGGCCGCGGGTCGGGCAGGTCCGACCGCACCGCCTGCTCCGAGAGGTCGATCTTGTTGGCGAAGATCAGGCTATTGAGGTGGTCGTTCAGGCGGTGGGTGGGACTGCCGTCCATCATACTGTGCTCCCCCATGAAGCCGGCCGTGCCGTTGTCGTTGACGATGAACTGCAGCGGCTTGTCGAACCAGCGGTTGGCGCCATCTCCGTGCCAGTATTGGTGGGCGCGTTCCTCCAGGGTCACGGGCGACGCGTCGTCCAAGCACACCACGAACCCGGCCGACTCGATGTCCCGCAGCGCCTGCTCGTTCGCCGGGTGAGCTGCCAGCAGCTTCTTCCGGGCGTCGGCCCACGAGTCTCGGTTGGCGACCGTCAGCACGCCAACCGGGGGCGACCGCTGGGCGATCTGGTAGATCCGCTCGAACTGGCGCTGGAACTCGGAGTTGTTCAAAGGGCGGCCGTTGACGGCCAAGGGCACCTTGAAGAACTGGTTCTTGCGCACCACCACGATGTGCTCGTGGTCCTGGGCGGGGAACTTCTGGGGGTAGTCCACCCCATCGCCGGGAATCCGACAGCAGTTGAACATGTACTCGTACGAGCTCATCGCCATGGGCTGGCCGCGCATGTACTCCGGCTCCAGCTCGCCCGAGTCCACCTGGCGCTTGAACTCGAGTGCGGCGGTGGTGACCGAGGCGGCCCGCTTAGCGGGGTCCCGCCGGGCGCGGTCGTCGCGGTACGAGTAGAAGTAGGAAACGTAGGGGATGACCGGGTCGCGGTAGGCGAGGTACGCCGCGTGGTTCCACCATTCCAGAAGCCAGTTCTTGGTCTTGGGGTCGGCGGCGCGGGCGAGCAGCCTTTCCTGCAGGGGCTCACCCTCACCACCGGGACGCACGAATGCCTCCACCGCTTTTTTGGTGCGCTCGTACTCCGCCTCGGACACCAGGGGGTGGACGGACTTTAAGTAGCGCCGGCCGGTTTCCTCTAGCGAAGGGACGGGCAATCGGGGGAGTGAGTCTTCGAAGCGGAGCATCTTCCCTTTGGAGAGATCCTCTGTGTAGCCTGTGTCGGAATGCACGTTAGCCATCTTGTTGCTGGAGAGTCGGCAGACTTTCGCTTACCCTCAGGGACAGATGAGGCCTTGCGCCGGGGAGCCATGACTGGAGACTACGCACGAGACACGTTAGTCGCTATTTTATGGCGAAGAGAGACGGTCTTACCACGGCGGATCTGGCGAGAAGTGAATTTGTGGGGGGAAGACGGGGCCGTAGGAGAGTGGGGAGGCGGCTTCTGCTCGCAGCCGTAAACATCCCTCACGGTTGTGACTGGAAAGGAGAGGGTAAGGGAAGAGAGGTGAGTTAGTGTTCGTGAGGTAGAAAGTAGAACAGCGAGAGGCAGAGTAGGGGGAGGAATAAGAAGGAAGAGAGCAGCCGGTGGGAGAGGAGGAAGAGGAAGACCACATGAGACGATCAGGCCGGCCAAGTCGGGGAAAAGCCTCGGCAGCAGAGCGACGGCAGCTCACCCGACCGAGGGCGGGTCACAACCTGTATATTACCGGTATGCGGGACCCTTTTGGGTGATTGACAGGCGGCCGAGTGTGTATTGGCAAGGTAAATTACGGCGTCTTCTCACGGGATCCGCTGACTTATGTAATGCCCCAGACCGGCCACCAGCCTCGGTTCATGGGGGCTATAGTTCTTGCTGTACGTCCCCGGAGGATCATGACGAGGACACAAGGGAGACGATCCTGAGTCCAAGATCAATTCTTGTGCAGTATCTCATAGTACACGAGCATCTTTCATCCTCAAAGGTCTAAATCTCGCTTCTAGAGACTGTCCACAAGCCCCCCTTCACGCACTGTCAAGCGTCGCCGTGGTGGTCCCATCGAAATGCGGGGGGAAACTGGGGACGGAATCAAGGTGGGGGTCACTCTTCGGATTCCGCCAGAATCAGCTGCCTGCTCGCTCAACCGCTGAATTTTTTAGAGATATCTAACATCATCGTCTCTGCACTGCTGCATCATAGCCCACGCATTGCCCTGTGCAACTCATCATCCACATGAAGCCTTCCATTCACCCGTCCCGCTTGCCCGAGCCACTGGAATGAGTTCATTGGTCGCACCGCAAGGAGTGACCGCCTCCAACTCAAATGTCACTCTCAATCGTCTGCCTACAGATAATGCTTACGTCGTGGAGAACCTAGCTCAGAAAGATTTATGGCATTATATCATGGGTATCATGGGAGGTTTAGTATGTTCCGATGCGCTAACACGGTGGTTGCAGTACGGTTTGACTGCGTGGAAGCTTCACTGCTCTTACCGCATGTGAATCCACCGCGTCTCTGTACAGCTTGTTTTCTAGGCAGTCAAGGCCGATCCTGCGACACCTCCTCCACAAACTCCATCAGACTCGGTCGCGATTCACTCGAATCAGATCTCCAACTCTGGTGGCGCGAATTCGCGGACTTGCCCTTCTCAGCTCGGCCAGACACATCCGCCCCGCGCAAGGGGTAGGTTTGGACGGTCAGCTCCTCCCGCGATAGACTGACTTTCATCTTCTTGTTGTTCCCCGAGCTGGAGAGAGCCCTCAGCTCGCCGTGATGCGCGTACGCCGCTTCCCAGCTCAGCACTCCCTTGCCCGCATTGGTGCCCTCCGGCGATTTCGCCCCTTTATTTGAGATGGTCGTCACGATATCGAGCAGCATAAAGTGGGCGAGGGCGGCGGCTGCTTCAGTTTGCAGTCCAATGCGACTGGGGGGTTTGACCTCGGGGTGATGCGGCAGGTTCACCGTGATTTCATAAAAGGTGCCCGATGGCGGAGAGACGGTGTTGGTCCGGACTTTGACGCAGAAGGAGCTTTCGGGGGTGAGGAGGTTGCCGGTGAACGTAGATTCGAATGGCATCAGGAACTGTTTGACCAGGGTCTCCACTTTGGGCACGGAAGCGTGCACTTTGGGAAGTCTCACAGACGAAAAGGGGGCGGAAGTGAAGCCGCAACGAAGTCCGGCCGACTTCAGCACCCCGACGATGTCAACCATGAAGGACTCCAGAGACCGCACGTGCGCGGTGTGCTGAAGGTATGCCAGCACCGGACGCAGCAGCTGGTACTCGGGGACATGTCGTCGTTTGGGAGTCAGCGGGGGCGGGGGCTGCGTCCTGCGTCGTAAGTTCTGTCGGTGGGCGTAAGCCAGTAGAATGCGGACCGCGTGCGCTACTGCATCCGCAATGGTGTCGTGTTCGTTCGAAAGCATCTCGGTATCCGCCGGTTCGCCCTGGTCGACATCCACCAGATCCAGCAGAACCTCCTGTTCCTCCGAAACGGGAACCTGTATGAGGTTCTGACGAGTCGTCACGCCCTGGCTGCCCATTATGCGAGCCTCGCGTACCATCTCATGGAACAGCTCTTCCTCGTAGACCGTGTCGCGCGCCTGTAAAATCCGGCCCTCGATCGAGTCTGCATCCGGTAAAGACCAAGAAACCTTCGAACATCCAGTAAATTGCCCCTGCGTCTTAACCCGCACGCGGACCGTCCTGACCTTCTGAGGAATCAATCCCTTATCCAGCAGCAAACTCCCGTCATCGGCCCGTCGCAACGCCGCCAGGCCTCGGTCGCGGAAAATCGGCGTAGCTATCCAAGATCAGCATGGCTATAAACCTGCATTGTGGGGGATACATACCTTCCAGGAACCCGTACTGCACCCCGAGAGCCTGCCTATCGCGCGGCAGACGACAGACCTTCCACCCCTTGTTCTTCACCGCCAGCACTTCATCCCAGTATTTCGTTTCCGACTTGACCTCAGTCTCCAGTCGGGTCGCCGACTGGAGCAGCTTGTTGGCCGCCGCGTTGAAGTTCTGGATCCGCCAGCCTCGCGAGACCGTCTTGATGTCCTGCAGCGCGGCCTCGGACTTGGGCGGGGGGTTCACGATCTCGGCGTTCAGCGAGCCCATCGGCGCCACCTGTTTCAGGTAGGGCGACATCGACAGCTCCGCTTGGCGGGCGGTGTGCTTCGAGAGCAGCAGCGAGACGAAATCGACGGCAAACTGGGCTTCCATGTGCGCCTGCCTACACCTGCCATCAGCACCGTGTCTGTGTGTCGGTCGGGGGGTTCGCATCACCTACATGGCGAACTGTATGATCTCGGCGCGGCGCTTGTACAGCTGGTCCATTCGTTCCGTGGTGTCAACCTCGGCGGTCGGCTTCTCAGATTCGTCCTCCTCCGCCCATGGGTCCTTGTTCTTCTCCTCGGCGATCTTGGCCCGCAGGCTCTCTTCGGTGACATCGCGGAAGGATCCGTACTGGGCGTTGATCTGGGCGATTTCCTGGGGGAGGGTGTCCGGCCGCTCGCGCTTCTCGAGAAGCGGGCGGAGGGGGAGGGTGAACGAGTCGGACATGGTGTCGTTCGTCCGTCAGGTGTCCGTCAGATGGCAACTCAGGCGAGTTGAGCGGAGCTGGTGCAGCTGATCGAGCCGGAGATAGACCATGGCTGCTGTGCACGTGACGGAGCAGCTTGTTTCCGCTAGTCCGGGTTGGTCTTAGTGTCCTCCGGCTTATCACTTCCGATAAGGCTTCAGTGTTGCTCGGATTGAAATTGCTTGACGTGCGAAACATATCATTAGAAAGGCAGTGCATGATCCAGTATGTGGTCACTGACGCTCGCTCTCCTGCTTTTCTCTACACATATACTCATGCTGCAGACAATTGTCCAACATCCTCGTGTTGATGAGGTAAGTGTCGGCATTGATGCTGAGACGTGCTATTCCGGCAGAATCTACCTTCAAACAGAAAGGTTATCAGCTAGTTGTAAAAATGAAGCACTGTCCATTTGCTGTCGGCTGTTAGAGCTATGTGCTCTGCTTGTCTGGACCTATCATTTTAGACTGCTAACACACGTAGTGAAAATGGTACATGGTACATGGTACGAGACCAATAGTGTTGCAACATCCACCCCTGGCTGGAAGCAGTCCGTCTGCGGTCGTCACTTGTTTACTTCATGTTCTACACTAACTCTTCCAGTGTTGAATATGAGTATATGGTGAGATTTCAGTTCTCACGTTGCGTGTTAGAAACGTGCCCGATGATCGGCTGGCGGTCCGAGGGCTAAATATATCTACCTTATCTGTCTACGAGCCAGCATTAGCATTGAGCCGCAAGGCTTTTAGAATTGAATGTGTAGAGATGAGTGTTAAGCAAGTGTATTCGCTATCAAATTACCCTAATGTTTTCCCCTCCGATGTTGTCATTTCATTCTCCACTGGCAAACCAGTTCTGTGAGGTATGATGTTAAGTGTCTAGGGTGCCGGCTGGGCGCAACGACGGTCGGCCCGCGAGACCCTACTGTCCGGTTCGAATCCGAGCTGGATCAAACAGCAAGGCTAGCTTGCTCCAATCGGATCCGCCAGATTATGCGCGTGGATCCTCTTTTGAGGCAGAATCACATGACTTCACGTGCGAGAAATGGCCCTACCCTAGCAACAGTCACGTGCAGTGTCCCGCACTAGTCAGTTTCGGGGGTGCGCAGAAGCGGTGACATCAATTGCCGCACATGGCCGCCTTTGGCCTCGCTCCCCCTCTTTCGTCATGCCATGCCATGCCAGATGCCTCCAGCTTCACCTCACCAGAGCTGACACGAGCATTAAAGGACAGCTGCATCCGCATCTCATCAAGACTAGAAGTCCATTCGCTTGACTCTTCTGTGTTCTTGTCGTTGTTTCCTCGCACCCTCCTCCACCACCTCCCCGTTACTTTCTCGGCGGGGCACTACCGGACCTCTCCAGTCCTCAAGTCTGTGACGTACTGTTGCCCACACCCGCTTTTTCTCACCGGAACTTCTCCCCCACCGTCACACAAGTAAGGTATCTTACCTTAGGAACGTTCCGCAAACCCGCCATTGCCAGCTCTTTCACTCATCATCCGTCGCCTATCCTCCCCTCACCAAATACATTGCTCATCCCCCCCGCGTGGATTGGAGCTACAACCCCTCATAAACTGAACTCGTCGTCATCGACACGATGGCTGCCCCCCAAAATCCCGTGCAACCCCCCAAGAGACGCCGCATCGCGGTCCTGACCTCGGGTGGTGATGCTCCTGGTATGAACGGCGCCGTCCGGGCCGTCGTCCGCATGGCCATCCACTCCGACTGCGAGGCCTACGCCGTCTTCGAAGGTTACGAAGGTCTGGTCAACGGCGGAGACATGATCCGTCAGGTCTACTGGGAAGACGTCCGCGGCTGGCTGTCGCAGGGTGGTACCCTGATCGGCTCTGCTCGCTGCTTGACCTTCCGCGAGCGCCCCGGTCGTCTCAAGGCCGCCAAGAACATGGTCCTCCGCGGCATCGACGCCCTGGTCGTCTGCGGTGGTGACGGTAGCTTGACGGGTGCCGATCTCTTCCGCTCCGAGTGGCCGGGTCTGCTGGAGGAGCTGGTTGAGAAGAAGGAATTGACCAAGGAGCAAGTCGAGCCCTACAAGATCTTGAACATCGTCGGTCTGGTTGGATCCATCGACAACGACATGTCCGGCACGGACGCCACCATCGGTTGCTACTCGTCCCTGACCCGTATCTGTGACGCCGTCGACGACGTGTTCGATACTGCCTTCTCCCACCAGAGAGGCTTCGTCATTGAGGTCATGGGACGTCACTGCGGTTGGCTCGCCTTGATGGCTGCCATCAGTACCGGTGCGGACTGGCTCTTCGTGCCTGAAATGCCTCCCAAGGATGGATGGGAGAATGACATGTGCTCCATCATCACCAAGGTAAATCGCTATCCCTGACACATTTCCCCGCGAGTCAGCTAACATCTTGCAGAACAGAAAGGAGCGCGGAAAGCGGAGGACCATCGTCATCGTGGCCGAGGGAGCACAGGACCGACACCTGAACAAGATCTCGAGCTCGAAGGTCAAGGACATTCTGACCGAGCGTCTGGGTCTGGATACCCGTGTGACGGTGCTGGGCCACACCCAGAGAGGTGGTGCGGCTTGTGCCTATGACCGCTGGCTGTCGACTCTGCAGGGTGTGGAGGCCGTCCGCGCCGTCCTCGATACCAAGCCCGACTCGCCGTCGCCCGTCATCACCATCCGCGAGAACAAGATCATGCGCACGCCGTTGATGGAGGCCGTGAAGCTCACCAAGACCGTCACCGCACACATCGAGAACAAGGAGTTCGACAAGGCCATGGCTCTGCGCGATTCGGAATTCAAGGAATACCACTTCTCCTACAAGAACACCTCCACCCCCGACCACCCGAAGCTCTTGCTCCCTGAGAACAAGGTAAGTTCTCCGTGTTGGTGTTTGGTACGTGTGCTGATCGAAAACAGAGAATGCGCATCGCTATTGTGCACGTCGGTGCCCCCGCTGGTGGTATGAACCAGGCCACTCGCGCCGCCGTCGCCTACTGTCTGACCCGCGGCCACACTCCCCTTGCGATCCACAACGGCTTCCCCGGTCTCTGCCGCCACCACGCCGATACCCCGGTCAGCTCGGTCCGCGAGATCAAGTGGATCGAGTCCGACAGCTGGGTCAACGAGGGAGGATCCGACATCGGAACGAACCGCAGCCTGCCCGGTGAGGACCTGGAGACGACCGCCAAGTGCTTCGAGAAGTTCAAGTTCGACGCGCTGTTTGTCGTCGGTGGATTCGAGGCCTTCACTGCTGTCAGCCAGCTGCGCCAGGCGCGCGAGAAGTTCCCTGCCTTCAAGATCCCCATGACCGTGCTGCCGGCCACGATCTCCAACAACGTGCCCGGTACGGAGTACTCGCTGGGAAGCGACACCTGTCTCAACACGCTGATCGACTTCTGCGACATCATCCGCCAGTCGGCCTCGTCCTCGCGGCGTCGTGTGTTCGTCATCGAGACGCAGGGCGGCAAGTCGGGCTACATTGCCACGACGGCCGGTCTGTCGGTGGGCGCGGCGGCTGTGTACATTCCCGAGGAGGGCATCGACATCAAGACGCTGTCGCGCGACATCGACTTCCTGCGCGAGAGCTTCACCCGCGACAAGGGTGCCAACCGCGCCGGCAAGATCATCCTGCGCAACGAGTGTGCCTCCAACACGTACACCACGCAGGTGATCGCCGACATTCTCAAGGAGGAGGCCAAGGGCCGCTTCGAGTCGCGTGCCGCCGTGCCCGGCCACTTCCAGCAGGGCGGCAAGCCGTCGCCGATGGACCGGATCCGGGCGCTGCGCATGGCCACCAAGTGTATGATCCACCTGGAGAGCTACGCGGGCCAGTCGCCGGAGGAGATCGCCCAGGACGAGATGTCCGCCTCTGTGATCGGCATCAAGGGCTCGCAGGTGCTGTTCTCGGCGATGGGCGGCGAGACTGGGCTGGAGGCGACCGAGACCGACTGGTCGCGGCGTCGGCCCAAGACCGAGTTCTGGCTGGAGCTGCAGGACACGGTCAACATCCTGTCCGGGCGGAGCAGCAAGGAGAACGCAGCCGCCTGGACCTCTTACGCTGCTTAGGATGGTTGGGGCTGGCCGACAGGGCTGAGAGGGCTGAGAGGGCTGGGTTAGGCTGGACACCAGCTGGCATGAGGCATGAAGAAAAGATCGATACAATGGGTGTTATGCGATATGGATAATGATTCGTTCATCAATGGACTTGTTGATGTGTTAACAACCCGCCCTCTGCGCCTTCCCCGTAGGACCGACCTGGTGTACACTTAGAGTAAGAACCCCCCTGGCACCTTCCTGTAGGGCCAACCTGATGTATACCTAGGGAAAGAACCTTCTTGCCACCTTCCCAAGTACAATCACCCTCTTCCCAGCTACACTCACCCCAAGTCCTAGAACTAACACGTTCCGGGGGAGAACCCCCGGACCCCCCTTCTTTTCAACTTCCCAGTAACACTCACTCTAATATATGCCTAGTATAAACACGTTCCGGGGGAGAACCCCCGGACCCCCCTTCTTTTCAGCTCCCCAGTAACACTCAACCCCAATGTATACCCAGAGTAAGGCCCCCGGACCCCCTTCTTTTCAGCTTCCCAGTATCGCTCACATTCAACCCTAAACCATATAAAATAGGCTTCCCTGAGTGACATTCAAGCCTAAACCAGAATATATATTCTTCTAGCATTACTCAACCACAGGAGATAGTAAAGAACCAAAGAACCATACAGAAATATACGTAATTACCGCAAAATACCCCCAATACCACCCCCATGATCTAAACCAAGCATAAACCAAAGAACAGAAATATCAAGAAATTATAGTCAGAGAAACCCCCGACCCCCTTAGTCAGTATGATACTTGTAAAAGACAAACACAGAGAGATATCTGGATAAGTACCGGGGGAGACCCCCGGACCCCCCTCCTACATCAGATCAAACATCCACTCTCGAATGTACCAAATGGTCATTAAGCATTACCCCAACATATATAACCCCCCTCTTTAGTATCCCCCTCTTTAGTTCAACCAAGCATAAAACCCCTAGAAAGAGAGATACACATAGAATGTACCGGGGGAGACCCCCGGGCCCCCCTTCTTAAGTAAATTATCATTAACCCATATATAGATAGATATAAAAGTTACGGGGGGAGACCCCCCGTACCCCCCCTCATCAGTTCACTAAGCATTATTTCCCTCAAAGACAAATAGAGAGAAGTACCGGGGGAGACCCCCGGACCCCCCTCTAGGAGTAGACCAAGCTCTTAGCTTTGGCAATAAAAAAGTCCCGCCCCTTAACCAACCGCACCAACCAAACAAACGGCACCCACCCAAACCACAACTCGCCGGTCCCCCCGGCCGCCCCAATAGGCACAACCATCATCGCCCTGCCCGGGGCAAACCGCTTCCTCTTGCCGGCAGCAGCACCACCACCACCAATCTCCACGACCAGATTATGCGCCACAATACCAGCCTGCTCGCCGGCCCGCTGGGCCAACCGCGCAGGATACGAGGTGATATCCCCGGCCGCATAGACATTTTCCACGCCGCGCACGCGCAGCTCCTCATCCACATTGACCCACCCCTTCTCATCGAGGACGCCCGCCGGGAGATACGAGGTGTTAGGGAGCACCCCGGTCGTCGGGATATACACGTCCGTGGACAGAGTCTCCCCGTTGTCCAATCTCACCACCCCTTCCTCCGGGGAGTAGCCGACGACCTTCCGGCGCGTGATCACATACACCCCCTTGCTCGCGAGCTGCGTCTCCGCCGACCGGCTCGCGCCCTCCGTTGACCCAGGGAGGACCCGCGCAGCCGCCGAGATCAGCGTGATGGACGGTTTATGCGGCAGGTCCGCGAGTTCGCCCGCCGTCTCGAGGCCGATCGGGCCGGCGCCGCCGATGACGATCCGCTTCGCTTGGCTGATGCGGCTTTGCGCTGTGGCGATCAAGTCCCCGAGGGAGGTGGGGGGAGGGCTGGGGGAAGTGGAAGGAGGAGGGGGCTTGAACGGATACAGCACCGCGTGGCCCCCGCTCTCGGTTGGGGTGGCAATCGACGACGGCGTGGTGCTCCCCGTCGCGAGGACGAGGTGATCGTATCCGTACTCTATCGTCCGCGCAGCAGGTCCGTCGGCTTCGGATGCAGGGGCGGACAGCGCTACGCTCACCGTCTTCGCCGGAAAGTCCACAGCCCTCGCGGCGCCGTGCACGAACTCGAATTCCTCTTTGGGATACCCCGAAAACCCCGGCTCAATCGGGATGAGGTACTGCTCCGCGCGGAAGGCGGCGGGCTTGGTGAGGATGCGCGGGGCGGCGATCATCCAGAAGAAGTCGCGCGAGGGGTTGACGAGGATGACCTTTGTTTTGTTGCTGCTGCTGGTGTTGTTTTTGAGGAGGGCGTGCGCGATGGGCAGGCCGGCGACGGAGGCGCCGAGGATGAGGACGGTTGGCATTTCTCTTCGGTTTGTTTGGTGGTATTTTGAAGGTGGGGATGGGGGTGGAATAGGTGGTTGGTAGATTGGAGATGAGTTCAGGTACGGGACGGATGTCGGTGGATTTATACCCGTTCCACAGGTTGATACTCTTAGAGTGTGCCTGTACAACTGGGGTGTAGACGACGACTTTGCGTGCTGACGCGCTTGTGTGGGCCCACTTTGCTGCAGATCGCAGACCGACATTACCACTACCACTGCCAGGGTCTACTAGGCAGCATGACTGGTACGTGTGTACATGCATCAGATTAGTGATAAGCACGGCACCGCTTGGAAATTCCCGCTCGGCAACGGCGTTGATTATAAAGCATCGCTCACAGACAAAGTCACGCTGATAAATCACAACAAAGAATCAGACTCCTGCTGCGGGCAATACGAGCAGTCCTTGCAGCTCCCATGAGCCCAGGAGCATAACCCAAGCCATTTGTTGCCCGACAAGCAACAACACACAGATTCCTACGTAATCACTGAACCTCCGACAGCCCTTCAAGCTCATCGAGGAGCTGCACCGTCTCCGCCGGACTCGCGATCCACGCCGTAGTCGACGCCAGCCTCGCCTGCATTCTGTCAGGCTCACTATTTTCACACAGACGCAGACAGGGGCAGACTCACCTTGAAATCATTGGCGCCCGCCGACAGGAACTGGTCGCCCACGTGCAGCGTGCGCGCGGGCTCGATGCCGCCGAAGTACTTCTGGCACGCCCGCACACCCCAGGACTTGTCGCCGATGTCCACGAATACGTCGTTGCCGCCTGACAAAACCGTTAGCACTGTCCAATCATCAAGAAAGCAGAAGACTCGGCTGTGAAATGTTTGCTATGATTGAGCTTTGCTGGGGAGTTGAAAGAAAGGGGGGTCCGGGGGTTCTCCCCCGGGACGTGTTTACTCCCGGACTCAGGATTGAGTGTTACTGGGAAGTTGAAAGAAAAGGGGGGTCCGGGGGTTCCCCCCCGGGAAGCCTTGCCATGGGACTTGGGGCCGAGTGAAACAGGGGGAGGGGGAGCTACCGTTGAAAGCGCAGAACGGCAGCCGCGAGCCGACCGACGACCGCTCGACGGTGTTCTGCACGACGAGCACGGTCTCCTCGAGCTGCTCGCGGGTGATCTTGCTGCGGTCGAGGGGGTAGACGCCGACGGCGCGGTCCTTGCGGAGCACGGCGACGGGCAGGCTGAGGTTGGCGGCGCAGGCGCGGAGCGAGGACTCGGCGATGTCCAGCAACTCGGTGATGTCGCCCTCCTGCCAGGAGCGCATGTCCTCGAGCACCCACTCGGAGCGGGGCACGTAGACGAGGCGGTGCGGGGAGGCGTGGTCGTAGCGGAAGAGGAAGTTGCTCTCGCCGCCCATGACGACGAGGCCGGCGCGCTGGGGGTCGGTCAGGCTGGGGGAGGCGTGCATGGCATCGAGCAGGCCGCGCAGCCGCTCGTAGTACTTGGCGGCCTCGGTGTAGCCGGCGGCGGTGACGATGCCGACCTTGCGGCCGGCCAGGAGGAGGCGGGTGATGCGCGCGATGACCGGGTTGTCGTCGGTCAGGCAGGCGCCGTCGTCGTAGAGGGTCACGTCGCCGTCGAAGGTGACCAGGTCGACGCCGGTGGTGCGGGCCAGGCCGAACAGCTGGGCCGAGTTGAGGATCAGCCGCACGTCGTTGAAGGAGGGCGCCACGAAGCGCCGCCGGCTGATGAACCGCTGCCGGTCCTGGTAGTTGAAGGCGTCCTCCAGGAACAGCGGCGTGAAGAACGAGCCCACCGTCGGCACCAGCAGCTTGAGCTTCGACTTGCCGGGCGCCTCCTGCGCCTGGTGCGTGATGTGGTCGCGGATCAGCTTCTCCACGTCGCGGAAGATCTCCGCATACCGTTGGTGGGTGTCGGCGGCGACCGCGATCAGGTTCTCGCTGTGCTCCTGGTAGACGGCGGTGGGCTGTGAATGCAGGACGAATGGTACTGCTAGCAGGCCTTTGATCCACTCGATCAGTTGGTCCCGTCGGTGGGACTTGAGGGCATATTCAACACGGTAGCGGGTGGTCATGGTGGGTTGGGTGGTTGGGTGGTTGGGTGGGAGGGACTGTTGCGGGCTGGGTTCCCCGCTTGAGATGGGGTGCAGGTGCAGTCAATTGGTTCCAGATGATTGTCAGATCGGAGGACTGTGGATGTAATATGTATTGACGGGGGTCAAGGAAGATAAGCAAGCAAAGATGATGGAGAAGCAAGGAGGCAGACAGACGAAGGTAGGACAACAGACGACAGTTGACTAAGTATACAGAACTCGCTCCTTGTCGGAGGTCGCCGCCGCTAACCGTGATTGGACCGGCGGTGAAGTCATCTGACCTCCACTGTTATCGGCACAGCTGGGTCACATGACTGCTACTCGTGACTAACCGGTCTGGCCAGGTCGATGCAGTTGTTAAGACTGTACCGGTATCATACCGGGGCTATAAGGACTTTCTTTGTTGTATCTTGCCAGTAGGGACAAACACCAAGTAATAACGTTGACTGCATAGAGATACCTCAACTCCTACCACCCAAGCAAGCCACCAATGCGTCTAGTTTATACATCTAAATCCCCGCAGGAATCAAAAAGCAAACCTGAAGTATCCTCCACCGCAACACCAACACCGAAACATGGGTTCTATAAATGATGATCCCTCACTTTTCATCCGCCCCGAAGCTCCCTCCCCCGTAAATTCAATCATGCAATGTTCATTATTCGTTTCAAGTCGTGAAGCGACAGGGGTTTGACCAGATAGTCGTCGATCCCCGCCGCAAAGGCCTGCTGCTGCATCTCGCTCGACGCCACCCCGGTGACCGCCATAATGGCCGTGCGCGGGCGCGAGTTCTCCTCCTCGAATTCCCGCATCTTGCTGGAGGATTCGATACCGTCCATCACGGGCATGGAGATGTCTGGTTCTCAGCCGTTAGTGATTATCTTGCTGAAGAGCATGGAAAGCGCATGGGAACGGGTGACAGGCATACCCATAAGGATGTAGTCGAAGTGTTTCGTCGACGCTTTGAATTTTTCCAAGGCGATAAGGCCATCCGTGGCAGTCTCATAGCTGCAGCCAATTTTGCGCATGAAGGTGGTCAAGACCTAGAGCTGTTAGCGCATGGACCTAGAAAACAACCAAACAGCAGCCTGTAGACACACCTTGACATTGATATCATTGTCGTCGACGATCAGCACGTGAGGGTCATTTTGTCTCGATTTCCGTGACATGTCCGGCGCGAACTCGGACACATTCTCCCGCACCACCGGAGGCGACTCCGATCCCTTGGCCAGAGCGAACGCATCCGACAGGCTGCGTCCGCGCTGAGCACCGGAGAACGGGCCAATGATATAATCCTGCTCCGCCAAAGGGGCTTGCAGGCGAGCTTCGTTGACTCGTTGCAAGGCCTGGACGATCTTCCGCGGACCGATACTGTTCTTCTCTCAGCATGAGACTGTGCCTGGTTACGGGATGATACTTACGGCTGCGGGATGTAGATCACATCGGAACCCTCGAGAGTGAGGTCTGGCGGAATGGAAACACCCTGTTCCCCTATAACAATGACCGTGTTGAACTTCAGTCGAGTCCCGCCTTTCTCATGAAGCGCCTTCAGCGCGGACTCCTCGATGACACCAATGTCGCCGGATGCTTTGTCGACCGAGTCGGCAAATGACAGCATCCATCCCGGTTGACTCAACAGCACATTGCTCAACGCGCTCCGAAGAGCCAATTTGCGCTTCGCCTCCGGCCGCAGAAGTCCGTCCGGGGCTTGTCTCAAGTCTGCATAGGCATTCAATCCGACCAACGAAACCCGCGTAATCGAGCTCGGAAAGGGCTCAGACGGCGCGAAAGTCTCCGCCACAAAGTCCAGAGGCACATAAACGTCGAACTGCGTTCCGACGCCGACAGTGCTTTTGACTTCCACCTCTCCCCCCAGATAGGTCACCACCTGATTCACCACGCTCAAGCCCAATCCCACCCCTTCGGTCAAAATATTCTCCTGTGCAAACGGGGTGAACAGCTGATGCTCCAGAAATTCAGGCGAGATTCCGCTTCCAGTATCCTTCACAGAAAAGTGCGCGAAGACCTTCTTGGATCCTGCAGCTCGATGCACCTTCTTCGCCAAGGAGATCTCGATGTATCCCGACCGAGTGAACTTGAAAGCATTGCCCAAAATGTTCATGACAATCCGGCGCCAGCCACCTGATAACGACTGGATGTTCCACGAGCCGAGATCCTCGATCTGAATAATGACCGACAGGTCATCGGGGTTGTTAGTCTTGGTAGCTCCACTCGTCATAGACGTGCCAGTCTGCAAATACCGTCCCGCAATCTTGGAAGCATTGATGAGAGAGCGATGGCCGACATACAAAGAGTCAGCCACGTCCTCGATGAGTATGTCCAGATCGAAATCGGTCTTCAAGTTGTCGAGTGCACTTCCATTGGCTCCCTTCTTGTGCGCAAGGGTCAGGTTGTTGATCTTGGTGAAGTCAAGCCTTGAAAAAATCAGTCGAGTGGTGGGAGCTCATGTAGCTGAACTTACAGATGGTTCACAGTATCCAACAATGTCAAACCGCAAGTCTCAATCATGGTAACCATGTCCTGCTGAGCGGACTCGAGCCCCGTCGACTGCAGAAGCTCCGTGCTTGTAAGCATGCCGTGCAATGGCGACCGCAATTCATGGCTGACCGAGGAGAGCAGATCCGACTTGGATTTCTCGGTCGCCGTCCAGTCAAGCTGACAATACTTGCAGATCACAGAGTCACCAAATACTTTCAAGAAGTGCAGATCGTCCTGGTCGAACAATCGCTCACCGTCACAGGTCCATATCAGGGTCCCAGCGAGCCAGCGCGATTTGTTCCAGTTCCATAAAGGCAGAAAGATGAAGGACCGCGCTTCGGGATATGTTTGTGCCAGCCGAGTCTCGACCGACTGACGCAACGTCACGTCGCTCTCCTTCCGGGATTGACTGTTGCGTCGATTGAGCAGATTCGGTGGTGAAAGGGTGGTTGACTGTGGAGGGTTGAAAATCTCCCCGTAAGGGCAAGCGTTGAAAAGATCATGGAACAAGCCCTCGGTCAATGCTGGTCGAAGCGAGCTGGCGGTGCTCTCGTTCACCCGGTCGGATGTGGCAAGGCCCAGAGTCTCGCATGACCGTTCGGCCCATTGTCCATGAGAGGAGAGACTTGGCGAGCGACTGGACATCCCCAAGTCACTGTCCCTGGAAAGCATGTCCCAGTCACCTACGCTAGCAGTGGAGCTACTGTGTCCAGGTTAGGTAGCTAGTTTACGGATCGAGGACTTTACGCCTTACCTGCGGGAGTTAGTCCGGGATGCATCTACAAAGATGACCCCATCCAACTCCATGCTTTCTTGTAGCAGAGCACTGGCCCGAGTGAACAGCTGTGAGGTTTTCTCCGAGGTGGCGGTATATTCCGGGACAATCACCAGCTTGTTCGTGTCGTCCGACCTTTTTCTAGGAGTCTGCGACTGTTCCCAAGGCGAGGCTGCCTTGGGGGTACTTGAGGGTCGACGCTGAAAGAAGGACGACTCCTGAGCATTGTCCCGCTGTCTACCCGAAGACGGCGAGATTTGACGGGTAGCCGTGGACGAGACGGACAGACGAGCAATGTCTGGCACATCCAGCGATCGAGGAGAAATCCTGTTTGATGCGATGCTCTTCCGCCGGCTGCTCCAATTGACGTTTTGTGCGCTAGCCTGGCCTTGAGAAAATGCCGTAAGCCCCGTAAGCAAACGGTCGGCCTGGAGGTGGCGACGCGCAGTCCGGACGTTTTCCAGGTGGTTTGCTACCGAATCGGAGATCTCGCGAAGACCCGCCAATTCCGACTCGCCAAAAGACGGCCGGGCCTGAATATCTACAGCACCATATGTACCAATGACTTCTCCGGATGAGCTGCATACCGGAACCTCCGCATAAAACCTGGCACGGGGGTGCTGTTGGATGAAAGCGTGTGATTCGGTGTCGGTCAGCACGGAAATGTCCTGGATAATGTTGTATGCGTCCTTGGACGGATGATGGGAATGAGATATTTCCTCCTTGTCAAAGCGTAGACCTAGTGTCGTGAGTCCCAGAACCGACACCTCGTTGTCCCTGAGAACCGATAACCCTGCTTCCGCGATGATATGCGTCTGCCCGTTTTCGAATGACGCCACAAACGCACCTTTGCAGCTCAGTTGGAATACACCGAGCCGAGAAAGAGCGGTCAGGGTTGGGTCTGGAGGGGAACAAGGCTTCGATAAGCCGTCTGGCTCGTCGGCTGGCGACGGTGTCGACAGCGGCTGCGGCAGGCCATCCGTGCGGTCTATAGCCTGGAAGCTGAATACCCTGCGCAAGAGTCCAACTGGTTAGTCGATTGTCCAGTGTGGTAGGATGAATTATAGCAAAAGGCCGGCTGGGGCCGTCAGATAGCAGCAAGAAGAGATCATACTTGGTCTGATCTGGAGCCATCGCGGGCAGAGCTAGAACGCCGCTATTCGCAATAGCTGAAGGCCAGAGTCTTTATGGCATCGCAAGTGAGGATACGAGCTCATCCGATAACCCCGGTGGGAAGAAAGACGATGAGGAAGAATGACAGGGCACAGCGAAGAGGTTCAGCTATATCGTTGAGTGTGCAAGGGCCGAGATTGCCGCGCAGCTTTGAAGGTCAAATAAAGTTGAGAAATTGGCCACCGTCGGAGCTGAACAGGAAAGCCCCCGAGCCAAGTGGGCTTAGAAGTGGAGTCGGTGCGGAAATGGGTCTAGGCCGTCCAGCGTCTCCGCTCATAGGGTCGCAGCTTGGGTAAGGGGATCATCGACGGCCCCAAATAACTCGGTGCGTTGGCTTTCTACCTGGTCGATTCCCGGGAACGACCGTTGGTGATCCACGGTTCGATCATGACGACTCTGAGCGCATGATCCGGCCGAAAAGCTTCCTGTGGGGGGGAGAATTTCGGCTCCGAAGTATCCCCTGCGAGGCGAGGCGAGGCGAGGCGGCAGGATAAGGATAAGGGTAAGGATATCTATCGATCGGAGAAACCTAGCGAGATGCTTGGGAGGAATTCTTTCCCGAGGCAGCGGGTTTCGGGGATCGGGGAGGGAGGGCGGACCGTTGCTGGGGCATCGTGGAGATTGCGCGAGAGAGTAGGTTGTGGTGGGATCGTTAGATGGATGGATGGACGGATGTAACTGTGTTCACGAGAAGCATGATGCGAGGAAAAAAGAAACTTAGCGAGAACTCCACACTAGAGTTGTGCACGATGTGAGGTGGCCGGAAAAGGCAAAGAGGGAAGAAAACTGGAGGAGAGAAAAAGTGGGAAGTGGGAAGAAGAATGAGGAGTAGAAAAGGGCGATCTCGCGGCTTCAATCCCGATTCCCGCCCGTGCCGGCCTGGCCTGGCCTGGCCTGGTTGCCTTCAATTCTTTCTCATTTTCCTGCCTGAGGCAACCAATTATTGATTATCTACTCATGATTATGTTATGTTATTATTCATGGTCATGATTCACGATTTGAAATCAATCATGATGGTAGATACTCGCAGGTATTGCACTATTGCAACAGGACGTATATCTAAGGTTCTAGATCCTAACTAGCAGCTCACCACCGCAACGAACTACTAGTGGGAAAGTACTTTTACCCATCAAGGCTAGACCAACATCTAACTATAGAAATGGACAGTACTCCGTATCTAGAAGCTCTGTACTCCGTTGACCGTAGCGACAGGTTCGGAAAGTGAGCTATCATCGTGCTGATGAGACAGCTGCATGTTCCGCTGTCTGCACGTCCAAAAACCACCTTTCTAGCCGCACATGTGGGGGAAAGAAGGAAGAAGAAGTTGGCAGACCAGTAATCCATCCCACATATCGATCGGTAGTATCCAATTCCTTCCCCAGGGAGGGAGGAACTGTCCTCCGGCACGGATGGGAAACCTGAAACCCACCACACCCGTACCCGCGATTGATGTATCATCGCCGGGTACCAGCGCTAGGCCGATCTACCGGCTCAAATCAAGGAAATGGTTCGAATCCATTGCCATGCATCGAGCTCGGTGTCAGTCTGTATCCAGTCTTGGCTACTAAGGCCCAGGGGTGATACTGTGATAGTCCGTACTATCGAGCATGCCATTAGTCCAGATCTCCAACCGCTCACCAGCCAAATGAACCATTCCAAATCATGAGTATCGAAGGATCAACTAGTTTTGCCTATTTTGTCTTCCGCCGATATGCACTGTACCCGTAGCAGTACACTTCTAGGTAGGCCCCAGCGCAGTGTGCCTGGCCTTGCATGTCCCAACCGCAGAAGGAGAGTGTTCGATTATGCGCCAGGCCCTGTGTCAAAACGCCATCGGGTCTAAATTTGCATTGATGGAAAAGAAAGCTTCCAGATCCATCGTGGAGAAATCAAAGTCCCAGCCCATGTCGGATTGGGTGAAATCGAGAAGATCATCTCCACTGCCTACGCTGCCGCTGGGTATGCGTATGCCGTCCTGTAACAAGTTTCCTTGGAGATCAGACAGCATGGGGAGGGTCCCTACTACCGCCGGATCCCCGGGTGCAGTCACTGCCATGAGGCTCTGCCCTTGGTGGGAGGCGGAAGTCGGATGGCGCTGGGGGTGGAAGGGCGGGGTGTGTTCATAATCATACATTTGGCTTTTGGTCGTCTCCGGTGCTACCCACTCGTACGAGGGATGGATCTTCCGTAGAACAGTCTGAATGGCGGTAATGGAGCTCTTGATCGGATCCCCGGGCCGCATCATTGACATCCCTTGCACGGCAGCGTGTATCCAGGGCAGATGTGTGGCCGCAAGGTTCTCTCCGTGCATGAGGTCGTACATGAGCGCAAAAGATGAGTTGCCTAGGAAGTAACCATGATACCGCAGTTCCTAAGAAGTCATCAGCCCTCGGATGCTCAAATACACCTTCAAAGAACAACATACTCTGACAAGTTCATTGCATGCCGATGCTTCGCAAAGATGATGAATGGTCCTGCATGCAGCGCTCAGGGCTTGGGTGCAGGCGTCATTGAGCCACGAGGGGATTTCAGTCGCACGTTTCGTACTCGCAACGCATGATGACCGTTTCATATCCTGATGCCACCGTCCGCGAAATATCAGAAATGGTCGAAAGGTGAGAAGGATGGTGTGATAATACACTGTGGCAATCAGCAACTCAGTCAACGATGCTGGTTCCCTGTCTCTTACGAGTGGTCGCAATGATCTGTCGCACTCCCAAGCTCCCTGGCTGGGCACATTTGTCCAGCCCAAAGCCCAGTGCCTGTCTCATCAAGCCGTCGAATCCGCGGAGCTCGTCGATGATTGATCTGGCAATCTTCCACATTTGCAGCAAGGACTCGTGGCGGCGACCGTACATCTCAGACGCTGATCGAGCAACGATCTTGCCAAGGCTGATGAGAACCTGGAGGAAAGAATCCTCCGGAAGGGCGATACTGACATCCTTCAATGAGAGAGAGCTTGGTCGTCCAAGATGAAAGCACGTCCAGCTGTGCATCAAATCAGCGGTGGGCAAAACACAGTACATAATAGTGGCTAGTCTCATACATTTCATAGAAGCAGAGGGACCAGAACGTCGCACGTCGTTCTTCGGTGCTCTCGGCGGCGTCTTCACCCGCGCTTGGGGCTTCCTTGTGCAACCCAGCTGAGATAGCCTTTCGGGTGGCTGTGCCCATGAGCAGGAATGTTGAGTTGGGCCTGCCCTGTTCGCTTTGGTAGTGAGCGTGCTAGCAGGAGAGGTCAGTGACGTCGCCTCGCAACGGTCCCGAAGACTACTTATCATGATGATCGCCAGTTGGATGGTCTGTAAGTTCACGACATCGTCAAGTGAATGCATGGATAGCTTGACGCGGTCGTACAGCGTATCGCCCCAACTGTGATGCTGGGTGGCTAGTGCTCCAATCGCCATGGCTACAAGCAGGATTGACTGGGTTACTTTATCGGGACGAACCTCCGGCCCTTGGCCGTACATCTGATCCAGCTGATAATAGAACTCTTCCTTGGGCCACATCGGGGCCAGGTTGTATAAGGTAGCCAAGAACCGTTCGAGAAAGCACTTGGCGAGCTCATAGGGCAAGAACAGCAGCTGAGAATCCAAGCTCGCGAGGGTCTTGTTTGCCTCATGGGCATCAGTGGGTGTGCCGAAGAAGATCCGGCGGAAGCTGAACATGTCCAAGCCAGCCCCGGCTTCTTCGACCTCACCCTGGGGGCGATCGACCTCGGCTGGTTGGCTCTTCGCCACCAAGCCTCTGTAGACCTCGTGCATGAGGGCAAAGTGCGAGGTAGAGCCATAGTACAGTTGGACCTTGCAGGAGGGCGATGTCATGTGAGTGGCTGAGACGCTATTGTTGAAATTTAGACTGACAGATGGGTTCCGCCGACGTGGTTGGGCATGGGCTTGGGCTTGGTGGTGTGACGGGCCGGGAGACAGCTGCCGCGCAGCACTGCCTTCGTCGGGCCGGGTAGTGGTGGTGGCCCCATTAGACCCAGATCTGTCAGTGTCGAGCCTCTCTTGATATTGATATCTCTTCTTCCGCTGGCGGATCACATCGCGATAGACGCACGGGGTGCCCCGCAGCTGGCAGGTTTTGCAGGGGTTGACTCCGTTGCATTTGATCTTCCGCTTCCTGCACTCTTGACACGCCTTGGCGATCCGCCAACCCGTTGAGTGAGCTGGGGACTCGGCGTCAGCCATCTGCACTGGGCAATTTGGGCTGGTTAACTCGGTTGTGTCTCGGATCTGATGATCGATCTTGAAGATGGAAGAATCATCATGATGCGTCATTCATTGGGAGGCAGTTCGGAGGATCGGATATAGATCACGTGAATTGATCCGTTATTCCGCGCCAGATCCGTCCTAGCCTGAGAGACGGATTCGACCAACCAGTTTCTACAGATTGACTACAATCGCTTCTTTCGATGTTTGTGAGAAGGGAGTTAGTTCCATTCTATCCATCTTTTTGAGCTGCAATGGCAATGATGTCTGCGACGTTTCGAAGGACATCGGCTAAAATAAAAAAAAGAGAGATAACGAGGGTTGGCTCCCGGGGAAATATATGTTCAGGTCGATAGCCAAGTTGAAAAGGAATGAGCATGTCGCTGGTGCGTTCACATATGATCGAGTTACATGGATCTTAGACTATTTCTCTTCATCGAAGGACGCTGACTCTAGTTAATCTCACCAGACCTGTCAAGTAATACTGCCAGTGTATGTCTTCAAAGCCGGGGTTGAGCAAAAGCATAGCAAAAGTATAGCGAGGGAAGGAGAAATCGAGGCATCGCATTTCCTGTACATCAGAAATCCCGATCAAAGGGGAAATCTCAACGATCTGGACCGTGCTAGCTTGACTTTCTCAAGCTGGAGGAAATCTGTCCAACGCCACGGCGGAGCGACTGGATGGCATCGCGGAGAGTTTCTTGGCAACGCCACTGGGCTCCAAAGACAACTCCCCTCTCCCTTTGTCCGGGGAAGGGGGCAAGATCCATAAAGCGTTTGAGCCATTGTCAGTGGCGAGAATCTCGGATATTCCGACTAGCCTCAAGTCGTCGTCGTCGTTGGCTTCAATATTCTCCGCTGGTTGGGATATGTCACGCTGCCAAGATTCAACCACGAACTCTCCGGGTGTATCTGTCATCGATTCCTCTTTGACTCGTCCATGGCGACATTCCATGTCCAAAACGACGTGCACCGGCAGATCTGCACCTTGATCTCCTCCGTGGGAATACCGTATGCCTCGGCTAGTTCACCCAAGGAGACTGCAGAGACTTTCCGATCCTGTATCAAACCTTTCGCCAAGGGAGTGTTCCCACGGACAAAACAACTCCTGTCAGGTCTTGGCCAGTCCGGGGTTGCGGGGTTGGGCAAAACGCGGGGAAAGCTGCCACCTGCTTCCTTCTCCTCGTCTCGGGTCGCCTCTCGTCGTCTTCCTCGTCGGCTAACTGTCTGTGCTGCACTGATGCGAACCTTGATTATCTCCCCGGCTCATTGATTGGCTTTCAAGGGGTGGTTCCAATCTGTCCAGCCGTGATGACCGGGGGGGAGTCACACGGTTGGGAGTCCCTGGACACGTGGAACGGCCCTTCACTGGATGGGCGCGAGAGAGACTTCTTGGGCCCTCGTAAAGAGATGCTTGGCAAAAAGCCACGATAAGAACCGCTCATACTAGCCGATGCCCGTCATAACCATAACCATGACGCGGACATCCCGACCATATTCTATCGTGTCAAGGTGCGAATTGCAAAGTCTGGACCGCTTGTTGATATTGCCGTTGGAATTGCCGTTGACAAGAAGCGAGCAGCAGCAGAAGAGCTATAAAGTTGTGGGCTGGGACAGTTGGTTGTGGTTGCACTGGTGCAGGAATCTCCGCACTTTCCTCCCGCCTCCCCTCCATCTTCCTCTTCCTCTTCCTCTTCCTCCTCTTCCTCATCTTCCTCAATCACATGCTCCAGAACCCCGTGACTTGAACGATGCAGAAAGATAAAGATACAATGGCCTCCGAGAAAGGCATCTCGCATCACCAAGAAGACGTCTTCACTCAAGATGCATCCAAAGCCGCTGGTCAAGGCCTCGCAGCCACCGACCAGTATGGACGGGCGTTGATCGAATTCGATCCAGCCGCAGAGCGCCGCCTGCGCCGCAAGATTGACCTGTTCATCCTCCCCACCGTCTCGCTCATCTACCTGTTCTGTTTCATCGATCGAGCCAACATTGGTAAGCATGACACCAACAGGTTACAATGCGCGTGCCTCTAACCGCCCTCCGTCATAGGAAATGCCAAATTGGCCGGTCTCGAGAAAGACCTAGGCTTCACCGGCTACGACTACAACATCGTCCTCTCCGTCTTCTACGTCTCCTACATCCTCTTCGAGATCCCCTCCAACATCGCCTGCAAGTTGATCGGCCCGGGCTGGTTCCTCCCCGCGGTGACCGTCGCCTTTGGCATCTGTTCGCTGGGCACCGCGTTCGTCCAGAACAAGCAGAGCGCCGCCGGGGTGCGCTTTCTCCTCGGAATCTTCGAAGCCGGCATGCTGCCGGGCATCGCCTACTACCTCTCGCGCTGGTACCGGCGCAAGGAGCTGGCCTTCTACCTGTCGCTGTACATCGTGATGGCTCCGCTGGCGGGGGCGTTCGGCGGGCTGCTGGCCTCGGCGATCCTCAAGATCGACCACTTCGGCAGCCTGCACACGTGGCGCATGATCTTCGCCATCGAAGGCATCATCACGATCGGGCTGGGGCTCCTCGCCTTCGTGACGCTAACGGACCGGCCCGAGACCGCACGCTGGCTCACGCAGGAACAGAAAGACCTCGCCATCGCGCGGATCAAGTCCGAGCGCGTCGCGACGACCGAGGTGCTCGACAAGATGGACAAGGCTAAGATGATGCGGGGGATCTTCAGCCCGGCGACGCTGACCACGGCGTTCATCTTCCTGCTCAACAACGTCACCGTGCAAGGCTTGGCCTTCTTCGCCCCGACCATCGTGCGCACCATCTACCCGACCAGCAGCGTCGTCTCGCAGCAGCTGCACACGGTGCCGCCGTACATCGTGGGCGCCTTCTTCACGGTGCTCTTCCCCTTCCTGAGCTGGCGCTTCGACCGGCGCCTGCCCTTCTTCGTCCTCGCCCCGCCGCTCACCATCACCGGCTACATCATGTTCCTGGCCAGCGCCAACCCGCAGGTCCGCTACGGCGCCACCTTCCTCATCGCCGCCGGCGCCTTCAGCTTCGGCGCCCTCTGCAACGCCCACGTTTCCAATAATGTTGTCTCCGACACCGCCCGCTCCGCCGCCATCGGCACCAACGTCATGTTCGGCAACGTCGGCGGCCTCGTCTCCACCTGGTCCTTCCTCCCCTCCGACGCCCCGGACTACCACATCGGCAACGGCCTCAACCTGGCCACCGCCTCCATGACCCTGATTTTGGGGGCGTTGATGTGGATGTGGATGCGCTGGGACAACCGCCGCCGCGAGCAGGTCGATATCGATCGCGCGCTGGCCGATCTCTCGCAGGAGCAGATCCAGGATCTGGACTGGCGCAATCCCGCCTTCAAGTGGAAGATGTAAACGTCTCTCTGGGAGTGTTGTTCGGAGCTGGCTGGGTGGCTCATAGGTGTTCCGGTTGGGTGTATGGGTGTTTCGGAGCGCAAGCGTTTGCGGCGTTTATTATGTATTGATGTTTGTCTATTGATTAAGTATTTTATTCTTGTCGTGGAACTTGAATACTATTATCGCGTGTATATATATGATAATTATATAAATGTGCTAAATCTATTACTATTTTGAAGATGTGCATATCTTACAAGCTGTGGCAATTCCGCAAACCATGTACAACGTACCATCCCCTACCGCTAGTCTATAGGCATCTACTGCCGCTATTACTCGCAAAAGACACCGCCTCAGAATCTAGATATCCTTCCTCGCATACCGACTATGTTTCTTCCTTAGCGTCTCTCCATACTAGACAATGTAGCATCAGCATCACAACCAAGAAAATATCAATCACCAGGGCGGAAGGAGCGGGGAAAGCTCACCTTCATCAACACGAACGGAATCGGGATGAAGACAATCGACAAGAACGCCAGGGTGGAGCTGGCCCAATCGACGCCCAGATTCTTATACATGGCCGACGCGAACAGCGGGAACCCCGCGCCGAACGCGGAGCGGAACAGGTCGTTGCCCGCCAGGACGGACGCGGCGTACGCGGGGTACGCGTCGGGCAGGTAATTCAAGACCGGGTTGAAGAGAAGGAAGGCGCCGAGGCCGAAGAACCCGGAGCCGACGATGGGCATGATCCAGTGGATGTCGGGGCGGGCGCTCCAGCCGAACCAGAACAGACAGACGGGGATGCAGCAGCCGCCGACGATGGCGGGCGGGAGGCGGGCCTCCGGGGCGATGTTGCCGTTCTCGTCGAACTGGGGCTCCAGGTATCGGTGCATCCACCAGTAGTACGGCGGCAGGACGAGGAGGACGCCCACGAGGATGCCGATGAAGGCGAGGCCCTCTTGGCCCAGGTTGAAGCCGTAGATCTCCTCGAAGACGATGGAGAAGGACTCGAACCAGACGTACAGCAGGCCGTAGATCAGGGCGATGTACAGGTTGAGGAGGAAGACCATCGGCTCCAGGAAGTTCAGGGTGAGGGGGCGCACGAGCGTGATCATCACCAGCTCGCGGCCCATCAGGCCCTCGCTTTCGATCTCGGGCTCGCATTTCAGGTTCTCGCGGCCCGTGAGTCTGCGGAGGCGACGCGCTCGGCGGTAAAGAATGTTGGCCGACGAGGTCTCGGGCAGGAGGAAGATGAGCATCACCAGCGAAAAGCCTGATAGCCACATCAGTTCCCAAATGGTCCAGGTCCAGCCCTTGGCTTGCGCGGCGAATCCTCCGACTAAGGGTCCGATGACGGGGCCGCAGACGGCGCTGATGCCCCAGATGCCGATCGCGTAGGCGCGTTTCGCGGGGCGGAACATGTCGGAAATGGTCGCGCCACCCTGATGGAAGTTAGTGTTTGTCGACGATTTCTCGATTCTCAGGGAAGAAAACTTACGGTGGCTAGGGCGGGAGAACCGAAGAAGCCCGTCAGAAACCGAAACGCCAGCAATGTCCCCAGGTTTTTGGCGAGCGCGGTGGGCACCTGGAGGCACACGAAGATGATGAGGGTGGCGATATAGACCGGGTTGCGTCCAATCTGGGGCACCTCGCTCATCGGCGACCAGATCAACGGACCCAGTCCGTATCCCGCAACGAAGAGCGTCAGCCCCAACGTGGCAGCAACTTGGCTGATCTGGAACTCTTTGGTGACCGTCACAATTCCTGGAGTAAAGATAGAGCTCCCGATGTAGACGCTGAAGGTTAGGAGGCAGATCTCGAACGTAACAAAGACTTTCTTCCACAAGGGCCAGTTCTGAGGATTCTGGACCAGAATTAGGTTGGTATGTGTGCAACAGGTGTGGGCATGTGAACGGAGGCGCACATACCTCTTGATCATTCTCGTCCCACCAGTCGATGACATTGACGTCTTTGCCTTTCTCGGGGTTGATTCGTACGCCCGTCAAGCCTTGGAAATTGTGACCGCTGTGTTCCCATGCCGTCGAGGGGATTCGAGACAGGTGTTCACGGGGAGAGTGGTGCTCTTCGTCGGGGACATTGATGGCTGAGTCGACTCGACCTTCGTGAGCCATCTGGCCTGACTTCTCCAGGCTGATGTATCGCTTCCATAGTTCCGGATCTCGTTCTTCAGCGTATCGAAAGCAGCGATTTCTGGTGAGAAGGCGAATGGCATGGCCAAAGACCGAGTCTTGGATGAGAGTAGCGGCCATTGCGCAGGTCGGGCGATCGATCAGGATAATCCAGAGACCCTGAAGATCGCTCCACCTGGACCCTTTGGCCGGGTCATTTTATAACAGATTCAAGTTCCATGACGATGATGATGATTATGATGATGGTGGTGGTGATGGTGGAGACTTGGAATGCGAATCATGGCTGGTGAAGAGAGGCCGGATTGAGGATGCGGATGATGTAATGGGAGGATGATGCACCAGTGATGGCACATGTTTGTCTGGTTTGTTGGTTTGACTGGCTGTTTGTTTGGTTTGGATCCTCATCTGTTTGAAGGTAATCAGTGATGATGTTGTCCATCTGGACAATTCACCGCATCTTGTCTTACAGTTACACTGTTCTTTAAACTCAGTCAAGGCGCCCACCACCCACCACCCACCACCCACTGACTCCGGCGGTGGAAAACATCTTTGTTCGATCGGTCAGAATTCACCCGCACATCTCTTTGATGAGGGACCACTCAACTAACCCTAAACAGAGCAATGCATTGCTGATCGCTACTCCGTACCACGAGGTGACATTAAGACTAGGTCAACCTTTAGTCTAGTGAGCTGCCCACATTAACGCATTCCATCTCGCGTGACCCGCCCCCCAGTCCCACGCTTTCCCCATAATTTCCCCGGTCAAGGCGGGTCTTCCCCGGGTTTGTGGGTTTGTGCCGTCCCATACACCCTCATTTGCTCGGAATTCGTGCGCGGAAGTTGACCGAACCTCCCTCAGCCAAGCCAGCGCATGCCATTTCCCCGCCTCTCGAGGGATGCAGCCCTCTCCATCCGGGGAAAAAGACCTCGCAGCGGCCCCACGGTCCCTTTGCCAGAACGTGGGGGAGTCTGTGTCCGCCAGTCAAACAGGGCGTTCCAGTGTTTTCTCATTGATAAGCTCCTCGTGAAAACTCGGACGGTCGACAGGGGACATGCCGGATTACACGCTCGGCAACCTGCGTTTCCTCCTCTAGCCCATGCATTCACCGACGCAAGTTGGTCAGACGATCATGATGATTGGTGCCTCTCATTCACAAACTTCTCGCTCATTCCGATGCACCCCACACTACTGTGGTTGGTGTGGTACAGGCTCATCGCTTGCTCGGGGTGCATCCGCTTTTTGACCTTTTATAAACCGCAACGTGACGCACTCCAGATGCATTCCCATCATACCTTTCTACTCAAGCAGTACTATAGTTGATTGTGCCTCTTTGCCCTACTATGGCTGGCTCCAAGAAACCGGTCAATATCTTCCGTCTGAGGAACCTCGGCGACCCGAAGGAGATCTTCAATTGGAAGCTATGGTTCGCCGTTCTCTCCTTTGGCCTGATGGGCGCAGCTCGCGGAGTGGACGAGGGGTTGATCTCGGGCGCTTTCAACTCCGCAGACTTCAAACGTACCATCCATTACAGCTCCTATAGCGCGGTCGAACAGACCAATATCAAAGCGAATGTGTCCGCTATGGTGCAGATTGGGTCGGTCGGTGGTGCTCTTTTGTAAGTCTTCTGGCCCTCACGGGTTGGTTCATCGCTTATATATGATGCTACCCAGTGCTTTCCTCGTTTGTGACCGAATTGGACGGATCTGGGCTACTCGTCAACTGTGCGTCTTATGGATCATCGGCATCGCCATCTTCATGGGAGCCAACGGTAACCTGGGTGCGATCTATGCCGGTCGGTTTGTGGCCGGGTTGGGAGTAGGACAAACGGTCGTGGTTGGACCCGTTTACCTGGCTGAGATTGTGAGTGAGGCCCAGAACATGGATTGCGAACCCAACTAACCCGTTGGAGGCGCCTGCATCTATCCGAGGCTTGTGTACCTGTGTCTTTACCGGATTCGTCTATCTCGGCATTGTGCTCGCCTACTTCACAAACTACGGCTGCCAAGTGAATCTCGGAGACAACACCCACAAGCGATGGGTATGTCACCACGTTCTCTTTCCATTACCGCGAAGCTAATTTAACTGGCCACAGGAAATCCCCACCAGTTTGCACATCATCTTCGCCGGCCTGATCATCATCCTCTCGTTCCTCCAATACGAATCCCCCCGATTCCTGATCAAGAAAGGAAACCCCGAACAAGCCCTGCGTAACCTCGCGCGCATCCGCAACCTCCCACAAGACCACGAGTATGTCGTGCGAGAGATCACCGCCATTCAGCAAGCCCACCAGGCTGAGCTGGAAGCCACCCTGGGCGCCGGCTGGCTTGGCGTCCTCAAAGAGGCCTTCCTCATCCCGAGCAACCTGTACCGCCTGTACCTGGCCGCCATGGCGCAGCTTCTGTCGCAGTGGTCCGGCGCCGGCTCGATCACGCTGTACGCACCGGATCTCTTCAAGCTCCTCGGCATCACGGGCTCCAACGAATCGCTCCTCGTGACCGCCGTCTTCGGCATCGTCAAACTGGTCGCAGCCATCATCTGCGCGCTCTTCCTCGTCGACGTGATCGGTCGCAAACGCGCCCTCCTGCTCGGCATCACCCTCCAGGGCATCGCGATGGTCTACATCGCGGCCTTCCTGACGGACGTCCCGCAAATGGGCATCGACGACGCCTTCGTGCTCCCCGACTCGAAGAAGGGCATCAGCCGCGGCGCCATCGCGATGATCTACATCTCGGGCGTCGGCTGGGCCCTGGGCTGGAACTCGATGCAGTACCTCCTGACGGCCGAGCTGTTCCCGCTGCGCATCCGCGCCCTGGCCACCTCGGCCGCCATGACCCTGCACTTCGTCAATCAGTACGGCAACTCGCGCGCCGTGCCCAACATGCTGCTCGGCACCGGCGACGGCGGCATCACCCCCAAGGGGACTTTCTGGTTCTTCGCTGCGGTGACCGTGCTGGGTGGCGGGTGGGTGTGGTTCAGCGTGCCCGAGACGGCGGGACGGAGTCTGGAGAGTATGGATCGCTTGTTCGAGCTGCCGTGGTACAAGATCGGGCGGTATGGGAACCGCGATGCCGAGCAGCGGGATCTCGTGGTCAGTGAGAAGCAGGAGCATGCGGAGGAGCATTTTGGGACGGCGACGCATGCGGAGCGCGCGGATGTTGCGGCCAAGGTGTGAGTTCGTTGGTAGGTATGGGAGGTGGTGTTGCGGTACGGTGGTGGTCTTTCGGCTGATACCGAATTCTGGATGTGTCTATTGGGTCATTGCGGGCTTATTTGGACTGCATCCTCCAGTGGCTGTCCCTGGATACTGGTGCTTGGAGCGGGGTTGGATAATACGCCGGTTGGTCATCTTCGTAGGCTTGTTGCAATCTAAGATATCAGTACTGCGCATACCAGACAAAATGCAACACAGCTACCTGTGCGTGAGAACCAATCCTTCGCAGAGCTCCACATCTACACCGCGGGCCCCTTTCCTTACTTTCTATAACCCAGTACCCAGTGCAGCAAACTACATCCATCCCCTACATTTCTCACGCGACGCTAAAAATACTCCCAGGCTTTATCACCCCCTAGCAGAGTATAAACGCAGCGTAGCTGAGCCTCGTAGCGCCCAACGCCCATATCTACGCCAACATCAGCCGCTCTTCCTGTCCAAAAATCCCATATCCGAAAAAGTCCAATCCGGACCATGCATTGCAATCTGTACCTAGACCGACAAAACTAATCCACCCTCTCGACGCGCTGCACCACCATCGCCGTCGCCGCACCGCCGCCATTACAGATAGCCGCGACGCCGTACTCGCCCGGCTGCAACTGGTGCAGCAGGGTCACGAGGATGCGCGAGCCCGAGCTGCCGAGCGCATGGCCCAGCGAGATGGCGCCGCCGAGGGGATTGACGCGCGCGTTCTCCAGCCCGAGAATCTAGTGTCGCTCACGTTAGCACGATGCCCTCTTGCGCGCCAGATAGCGCACCGTAGACGCAAACGCAAACATACCTTCTCATTCGCCTTGATCACCGCCGCGAACGCCTCGTTAAACTCCCACACCGCGACCTGCTCCTTGGTGATCCCGGCCCGCCGCAACGCAATGGGCACGGCCTTGGCCGGCGCGACCGGAAAGTCCACGGGATCGACCGCCGCATCCGCCGCCGCGACCACCCGCGCCAACACGGGGTTGCTCCCGTCCCCGGCATACTGCCTGGCCAAGTCCCTCGACGCGAGCACCAGCGCCGACGCGCCGTCGTTCATGGTACTCGCGTTCCCGGCGGTGACGGTGCCCGACCCGTCGCGGAGGAAGGCGGGCTTCAGCGCGCGCAGCTTGTCGGCGCGCAGACTCTCGAACCCCTCGTCCGTGCCCACGACCGTCTCCTTGCCCTTCTTGTCCCGCACCGTCACGGGCACCACCTCCGCCGCGAACTTCCCCGTCCGCCACGCCGCCTGCGCGCGCTCGTAGCTGCGGATCGCGTAGTCGTCCTGCGCCTCCCGGCTGACCCCGTGCTTCTTGGCCGTCGTCTCCGCGCAGATCCCCATGTGGATCTGGTTGTACACGTCCCACAGCCCATCCTTGATCAGCCCGTCCTCCAGCTTGATGTCCCCGAAAGGTGGGAGCTGCGCGCTCCGCGGCAGGTAGTACGGCACCCGCGACATGTTCTCCATCCCGCCGGCGATCTGCGCGCGGGAGAGTCCGAGCTGGATGTTCTGGGCGGCCAGGGCGACGGCTTTGAGGCCCGAGGCGCAGACTTTGTTGATCGTTGTGCAGTCGAGGGACGGCGGGAGGTCGGCGAAGATGGCTGCCTGCCGGGCGGGGGATTGCCCGACGTTCGCGGAGAGGACGTTGCCCATGTACAGGTCTGTGATTTCGGATACTGGGACCTTGGATTTGGTGATTGCGGCGCGGATGGCGGTTGCGCCGAGGTGCGGGGCTGAGACGGTGGCGAAGGGGCCGTTGAACTGTTGCGTTGGTGTGGTTAGTGGTGGTGGAGGAGGTAAGAAGGGGGGGATTGTTGGAAGAAAAGGGGGGGTTTGGGGGGTTCTCCCCCCATGTGCCTGGGTTGGGGGATGGGGTAGGTGGGGTGGTGATGGTAAAGAGGGGGGTATGGGGGTCTCCCCCATGTTCGTATGGTGACTGTGATATTGGGTTGTATGGGCAATATGTTCACGGAGTCAAGAATGAGCTCACCTTGGCAGTCGGCGTGCGAGCTGCACTCAGGATGTAGGCTTCTTCAATCTGAGATGGCCGGGTGGTGTGGAACGCGCGCTGGAACGGAGGGCGTGCGGGGAGGGCCCGCATCACTCGAGTGGTGCGCTGCATGATGGGAGGGGTGGGCAGTTCAATTTACAGGCGAGGAAGGGAAGGTGTTCTGATAGTAGTATTATGATTGATTGATGTAGGAGAGGTATTAAAGTGAGGGTAAGTGCAAGTGTAAGTGCAAGTGCAAGTAAGTCAAGTAAGGAGGGTATCGCAGGTAACGTTATATCCAACAAGCTCAAGGAACGAAGTCCGCCTCCGCCCGCCTGTAGCCGCTGAGCCGCTGAGCCGCTGCCGAGGTAACCCCATCACGTGCGGGGTCACATGCGGGGTCGTCCCAGTCGCCGTCGCCCGCCCTTCCTCCGAGATTCCAACCATCGCACAAAGACAAAGAACACAACATAGGAGACTGAATGAAAGACACACACTCAACATAACACCTGCACGACCCAACTACCGCCATCGTCCCAACCTCGACCCTCCACTCCGATCGTCCTCGTCCGCAATCCGCTCATCGCCCGGAAACATCGCCCAATAATCATTCATCGAGACCCGCGTGCGCGGTCGGGCCCGTCGACGCGTCGGGCCCGCACTCCTCACAGCCTCATCGCTCCGCCGCGCAAACGAGGTCTCCAACAACCGCGATCCTCGCTCCCGCAGATCCCGCGTCCCCTCCTGAATAATGCGAGGTCGTGCCTGCTGCAGCGTGTGCGACCGGGGCGTCGTTGGCGGGGGTCGAGCCCGTGAGTCAAGTCGCGTGGGATACGGCGATGCCGTGCGGGGACGGGCCGGCTCTCGGGGGGACATGCGGCTACGGATGGAATGGGTGTCCAAGGAGCGACTGCGGCGGTTCATCGGGCGGATGGGGATTCTGCTGGGTGGGGGGCGCGTCGGGATGCGACGCGTGGGGCTGTCGTCGCTGGATTCGCCGGTCGTCGTGTCCTCCACCGGGCTGTTCTCGCTCGAGCTGGGCGGGACCTGCTCCAGGTTCTCGGCGAAGTGCACGTGGCGCGTCGGGGTGATGCTCCGACTACTCTGTTGCGGCGACGTAGTCCGGAGGTGCGGCATCCCCGGCGTGGAGCGCGTCTTGCGGATGGGCTCCCGCTCCGTCACGGGGGAGCGCGTCTTCCGGATGGGCTCCCGTTCCGTCACGGGGGAGCGCGGGCGCGGGGGCCGGGTCCGTCGCGGGGGGATGGGTGGAACGGCCCGGGGTGAGATCACTCTTGCCGCCTCAGCCCGGGGCTGGCGAGTCTCCACCTCTACTGTCAATCGGGCGGGTTGAGAGCGGGAACGAGGCCGGAATACCTGTTTGATTGCACGTGTCAGACGATGATTATGCGCAGGGTTCGGGCGATGTACCACTTGCGGATCCATCGCGATTGGAGATGTGGGCTGTCTTGGTTGGGTGACGAAGATCTGCTTCAACACTTGGGTCAGCCGTTTCCGTTTGGGAGGGCGTGAGGGAAGTCCCACTGGTGACGGTGTGGCGGGTCGAGGCCGCCCTCGAGGCATGGGTTCCTCGCGCAGAGCTCGTCCGCTTTGACGTGGAGCGGCAAATCGAATCGCGGGGGGTGATCGCGAGGGCGTCGATCTGTGCGAAGTCATGGGTCGCATGGGCGACACCAGCCGGGGCTTAGGGCGACGGGGCGGGTCGACCACGACGGGCGATGGCCGGCCGCGCGGCCGCCGGGGTGGCTGCGTCCGTTTCGGTTCATCCTCCGACGAGTCCGGCTGCCGTCTGAGAAAGGGAAACCGAAATTTGAAGCTTCCACTACGTCTGCGGGTCAGTGGCCTAGGCATACCGTGCAGGTCATCCAGGCCCCTCATGTTCATGTTTACTGATACTCCGCGACAGTCTCGTTCGATACTGGTCTGGGTTGTTTCACGACACAGTCTGATCCAGCTTCGGGGGCAGCGCTTCACCTTCCGCTCGATGCGCCTAATCCCCCCCGGAAGGACCTCGATGGTTTCTCTGATATGACACATGATTAGCGCAGAGCCTCTCTCAGACCTGCCGTGTACTGGGTGGGAAATACTCTATGACAGGTAGGTGGACCACAAATGACGTTGATATTCTCTGACAGCAGGGCCGTAAGGCGGCCAGATATACTTGGCGGGGACAGACTCGCGAATGAAACCCGCCCTCAAAGACAAAGGACGCGCACCGGCATCGTAGAGCAGCGGGAACAATAGGCGTGGCATCCGATCTCTTTGTGTAGACCGCGGCGTTGTTGTCGCAACAAGGACGACGAGGGGGAGCGTGAAAGCAAGCAACTCTTGTTGTTCGGTGCCGAGCGACATGTGGTAGGAGTCATGGGTTCACCGCGCCTGATGGAGAAAGGAGCAGAACATGAACGTACGAGGCATCGGCTGGTTCAGGTGCAGGTGCATACAAGGAGAAAAAGACAAAAGAGATAAAAGAGCGAGGGTTAGTGTAGAAACAAGGGGAAGGGTCGAAGGCATTATATCTACTGCCTCGTCATCCAGAGCACATGGACGGGAGATCACCGGGTTTGTGCTTCGTGCCCTGGGCTCTTTTCCTTTCACACCAGCCTTCGTGTGGCTGAGCAGGGTGAGTGTGAGTGTGAGTGTGAGTGTGAGTTGGAGTAAATGTAGGGTGGTGTAAGTATCGCTATAGTAGGTAGGCACCAGACCATGCCTATTCCCAGCTAGAGGGGAGTCATTCATATCTGCTCGTATCTGTTGGATTGTCGGTGAGTGTACAGTATAGTGGTGGAAGTACCAGCCTTACGAAAGAGGTAGTTAGTAGTTACTAGGAGTAGCTAGGCAATGATGGGATAAGTCCAGCAAGGTCACCCGGGCTCTGTCTTCCTCTCTCCTATCATCCAGCCCGAGTCACCCGGGCAATTGCACTAACCAGATGACATGACATCACCAGCAGTTTTATTTCTCTGGGTTTTTCTTTTCTTCTTATTTTTTTTTTTTTTTAATTTTCTGGCGGTAAGAGAATGCCCAGGGTACACATCGAAGAAATCAGCTGCACTACGTACAATACAGTACATGAGAAGAGCCTCTTCTCTTCATGATCTCTTGAAGTCATCAAAGCGAACCCGATCGAAGAAGCTGCCTGCCCCTGCACTGCACCCGCGGCAGCCTGCAGCCCCCAACAGACCCGGTCCCTAGGGCCTCGATGGTTGGTTGGTGGGGATCGCTTGGCCCCTGACTCGTCCCTGTATACCGTCATAACTTAAGCTAGTCAACTGCGTATAGAACCTGGCTAGAAAAGAATCTGGAAGAAGGTCTTAGTAGGCAGCTATTATGATCTTTCGTATACCGGATATAGTTCACGCCGAGGGTAGGAATAGTACAAGGGTCCAGGGGAGAGGGATGGACGGGCTTGTGCCGTGCCTGACTGCCCTGCCCGAGCCACAGTTCGTATCGCAGCCACAGCCTCGTGGTGTGGTGTGGCGCTGGTGGGGTTGGGGGGGGGGGGGGGGGGGGGTAAGGATCTCGGCCGATCACTGATGGATTTTGGGGAGTGGTTGGATGGTGCTATTGTATGCGTGAATGGATGTTGGTTTTCACGGCGGATCGGTCCGGTGCATGCTTTCTTGGAGATTTGTGGTCCATTGATGGAGGTGAAGATAAATTGGGGGGGGAGGGATTATTGGAGGTGATGTGATGGCGCAGTTGCTGAGCCACGATCCTTCCCTCTTACTAGTCTTACAGTGATGACGGGTGGTTTTGTTTCCTGCGGAACAGGGAGGGACACAGGCCCTTGAATGGAGTTGACGTGGTCAATCAAACAATGGCATTATGATACCAACTATACTACAGTCGCTAAATATCCAGACCGAGGCTAATCCTCCACGTCCACCACCTGCCCCGTCCGCAACGCCCGGCCGATCGCGTCCACCACATCCAACGCCCGCAACGCCTCTTCTCCCGAACAAACCGGTTCAACCTTCCCCTCCAGCACCTCCACAAAGTGCGCCAGCTGCAGCGCGAACGGCGTCTGCGTCGTGTCCACCGCCGCCCGCTCCACGGCCAGCTCCTCGTTCCAACTGCGCTGCGCGCGGCCCTCGTAGCTCCACAGCCGCATGTCCGGCACGCTCAGCGACCCCTTCTGCCCGAAAATCCGGTAGAACCCTTCGCCGCCCGGCCCCTGCACCTGCGGGATGAGCGGATTCTCGCCGGTGCCGGCCTCGAAGCTCCACGGCGCCGGCGTGGCGTCGCACACCAGGAAGGTGCCGACCACGCCGGAGGCGAACCGCAGGGTGATCGCGGCGCCTTCTTCGGCGTCGTGCGGCGGGGACGGCCGGGTGGAGGGGGTTTGCTCGGCGAAGACCCGCGTGATCGGGCCGAAGAGGTAGTGCAGCAGGTCGATGTCGTGGATCAGGTTGATCGAGAGCACCCCGCCGCCTGTGGTGGTGCTACGGCGCCAGTCGCCCGGTGCGGCGAAGTAGCTGTCGGGTTTGTACAGGGTCCAGAGGCCGTTGAGCGCGATGAGCGGGCCCAGCGCGTTGCGGGAGAGGAGCTGCTTCGTGGCCGTGATGTAGGGGTTGAAGCGGCGGTGGTGGCCGATGAGCAGCTTCGGGGATGACGGGGTGAGGGTGGAGAGGAGGGCGCGGGCCGTGGCTGGGTCGTCGCTGATGGGCTTCTCCAGCAGCACGTGAATGCCTTGTGATAGGAGGTCGGTGGCAATGGGGATGTGCGTGTGGTTGGGGGTGCAGACGATGGCTGCGTCGGGGCGGGGAGTGAATGGGCTTGCGAGGAGGGCGGCCACGGAGGGAAAGTAGGCTGTCTGCAGGGTCTCGGCCGTTTGGATGGCGTTGGGGGAGGGGTCCACCAGGGCGAGGAGGTTGGTGTTGGGGTTGGCCTGGACGGTTTGGGCGTGGCGGGGGCCGATGAGGCCGGCCCCGACGATGATGATATTGAATGGCATGTTGAAAGGTGTTTGGATGTGGTTGTTCGGAGGAAGAGCAGCCGGGGACCAGCTAGTTATACCTCGTCCACGCAGCTGGGTCCGGGGTAAACGGTGGACCCTGGAGTGGGTCGTTCCATGACATGTCTGACTCGCAGACCAGACCTTGGTGTCTCCGGATAATCGGATAGAGATTGGGATAGACAGAGGCAGGGACGCGTGGTGTCTAGAACTGGTGGCTAAACGAGGCTTGGGGATGAGCTCTTATCCGGAGAGTATATACTTGACCTTGGATCTTGATGCAGCTGCAGGAGATGGATAGTAGATCTTCGTTGTGATGATAACGGCAGCTATCAGAGTCTCAGAGAGGAATGCCTAGCATTGACACTGAAATTGTTAGCACCTCACCTTTGTGTGTGTGTGTGTGTGTGTGTGTGTGTGTGTGTGTGTGAGAGAGAGAGAGAGTGTGTGTGTAAGCGATCACCTGTGAAGTGATGGTATCAAAAAAGCAGATCAATCCAAGGTGAAGAAAGCAAGTGCCGAGCGCAGTGCCCGTCCCTGCAAGCCGGGCCCTTAAACCGGCGCCGTAGAACCGGGGCCGTAGAACCGGGGCCGAGTCGGGGGCGGTGCGTCAGGCGATGCCTCAGGCGTTCGGGCGGTGTTTGCACTGTTGCATTCATTATTGCTTTCTGTACCACGGAAAGGTCTTGGCTTCCCTGTTGCGAAGTCTCCTCTTGGCATCGACACTGCCACTCTCTCTCCCTCTCCCGTCTGTCTGCAACCTTTCCCCTTTCTCCTTTCTGACTTCATTCCAGGGATGACAGTCCGATCAGAATGCCCCTGATCGTTTCGTGCAGCGATTATCAGTTGATGCCTCTCACCATCTCATCCTTCACCCCCGACTAAAAGGCTGTCGAGGCCGATCATGGCCGCGTCGACCCCGGATTTCCGCCCGGCGGACGACTCGGCCGCCCCGGCTGCCAAAGAATCCTCCTCCTTGAACTTTTTCACCACCAAGCTGGACTTCTTTGTCCACGCCCCCAGCTTGGATGATCTCTGTGGTATCTACAACCCCGTGGTAGCTCTGCTTGACACGGGCGTCCATAATGGCCTCTGGTGGCTGGACGTGACCGCCGCCTCCGATGAGGACATTGAGACCCTCGCGCGGAGCTTCGGTCTCCACCCGCTGACCGTCGAGGACATCACGCTGCGAGAGACGCGCGAAAAGATCGAGCTGTTTGACTCCTACTACTTCCTCTCATTGCGACCGCCCAGTTCCCGCAAGACCGACGAGGGCGTGTGCATCGTCTCCCACAACCTATACGCTGTCGTCTTCCCAGAGGGGGTGATCAGCTTCAATTTCGGAACCAGCTTGCACGCTGACCACGTCCGGAATCGCATCAAGGAGCACCGGAGTCATCTGGCGTTGACTAGCGATTGGATCTGCTATGCTATCATGTACGTCCCCTCCTCATCTTTTCTTCCCAACTCTAACGCGAGTCTCCTAGTGACGCGATCGTCGACAGTTTCGCCCCGTTCATTGCTCGCGTGGAGACTGGCGTCGACCTGATGGAAGATCACATTGCCGTGACCCGCCCGGACGAGATTGGACTGGCCTTGCAGCAGATCTACAAGTGGCGCAAGGAGGTGATTCAGATCCGGCAGCTGCTGCATGACAAGACGGACGTGATCCGGTGCTTTGCGCGCCACTGTGACGCGCTGGCGGCCACGTCGACCCAGGTGGCACTGTACCTCAGTGACATCCGTGACCACGTGTTGACCATGATGGCCAATCTGGAGCAGGCGGAGCAGATGCTCTCGCGGTCGCAGTCGAAGTATCTGTCGCAGCTGCACTTCGACTCCGGGCGCATGCGCAATGAAATCGCCACGGCGCTGAGTCGCTTAACTGTCGTGGCGGCGACCATCGTGCCGATGCAATTCATTACCGGGCTTTTTGGGATGAACGTCATGGTGCCGGGCAATTCGCCTGGAAGCCTGGCCTGGTGGTATGGGATTCTTGGGGTTATCTTGGGGTTGATCGCGTTGTTCTTGCTTGTGGCTAAGAGGATAGGACTATTTGATCGGTAATCTACCATATCATAACGCGTAGGCTCCTACAGCCATCCACACCCCACCCCTTGACAAGCTCCAACCGCCTAGTCATTTCTTAGGACCGCCTCGACCAACTCCGCCTGTCGTGCCAGCAACTCTTCCTTCAGCCGCCGTCCGACCAACTGCACATGACAAGGCGCGCCCTCCACTTCCTCCGGACGATCTGCATCCCATCAGTTGGAGTTTCACAGTGGTTGAATGGAACACTTACAAGGGGGTCGATACACTGCATCCTGTCTGAACCATTCCCGATCCGCAGCAGCCTCTGACCTGCCGAACGGCAGCACGCAGCTCGGACTCTGTACGCTATCAGCACCCAATGCCCCCCGTCCCAAACTCAGGGTGGTAGAGTAGAACATACATCCACCAAATTCCAAAACACCGTATACCACACATGACTATACCTATCATGCGGCAGGGCGCAGCTCTGGTACGCCGGCGCCAGGATCACATCCAGCTTCTTGTCCACAAACATGCGGCGCGTCTGCGCGGTGATCTCCGCCTTTCGGGCGGTCAACCTGAACAGATCGCGCAGGGTCGGGTTTGGATTTGTCTTGCTGGATCCATTGACGATCCCCACGGACGGAACGGGCGGCTCGCCCGCTGCATGCAAATGCGACTCCGCGGTCCGGTCGGCATCGAGCCCGAACAGCCCGAACGCGATCTCATTCCCCTCCTCCATGTCCGGGAACTCCGTAGTAACATCCACAATCTCGTGGCCCGCAGCAGCAAGCTTCTCCGCCGCCCGATGCAGGTTCCGCGCGATGTTAGGGTGCAGCGGCAAACCGGGGTGCGCCGTGAACAGCCCGATCCGCAGCTTCTCGCCCTTCCCTTGGTCGGCTACAGCCCAGGGGATTCCCAACGCATGATCATCAAAATCAAAAGGCGGCACGTCGCAGACAGTCTTCATGAAGAGATCCGCGTCGCGGACGGAGTGGCAGACAGGCCCAATCACCGCGGAGATCCCGGACAGATACCCGGCGACGGCGGGACTCATGACGCCGGCGTGGGGGACGCGGCCCATGGAGGGCTTGAAGCCGACGAGGCCGCAGCAGTGGGCGGGGATGCGGATGGAGCCGGCGATGTCGGTGGCGACACCGAGCAGCGAGCCGCGTAGGGCGACGAGGGCGCCCTCGCCGCCCGAGCTGCCGCCGGCGGTCAGCGAGCGGTGGTGCGGGTTGAGCACGCGGCCGAAGACGTTGTTGTGCGAGTCGGCGGTCATCAGCGTCTGGGGCACGTTGGTCTTGACGTAGATCACGGCGCCGGCGGCCAGCAGCACGTCCACGAGCGGCGTGTTGGTCTTTTGGGCTGGTCGGTCCAGGAAGTGCACGTAGCCCAGCGTCGACGCTGTCCCGGCGACGTGGAACATGTCCTTGATGCTGACGGGGAGCCCGTGCAGCGGCCCCACGGGCTGGCCTGTCCTTGCGAGGTGTTCGTCGAGCTCCTGGGCGCGGGCCTGGGCTTGCTCGAACATCGTTTCTGTGAGGCAGTGGGTCAGTTGTTGGGCGATGGCCGCGCGCTTGCTGAAGGCTGTCGTCACTTCGACGGCCGTGTAGGTGCCGTCCGCCAGCTGCGCGAGCAGGGTCGTCGCGTCTGCTGTCTCGGTGATGGCCAGCTCGCGCGCGGTCAGAAGCCCACTGTCACGCGGGATGGAGAGGACATTCTCCGGGGAGATGGGGGTGGCTGTCGCGAGGAGAGAGGCGGGGAGGCGCCATTCGGCGGGGATCTTGGCCAGGGCTTCGGCTTGCTTGGCTTGGACTTTTTGCTGCCAGGTTAGGGTGGTCATGGTGGGTTGTGGTTGTGGTTGTGAGTGTGAGTGTGAAGTCGAGGAACGGGGAAGGAGTAGGCGTAGGGACAGTGCAGTGCTTGTATAAGGGTGAATGGGTGAATAGCGTGCGGGGTGAAGAGGGGTTGAGTTGATCGTCGGGCAGACGGCCAATGCAAGGGTGATGTCACCTAGCGTCGAGGGGTACGAAGATGAGTATGAAATAAGTTGACTCTGGATTCACTCTGTTCAGCCTTTGCTTCCCACACCTCTCCTCTACAAAGTAAGGATCAACTTGAAGAAGAGGGGATGTCCAGCATGTGAACAAAGTATACAAAGTATACGGAGCAGCCATGCATGCATCCACATGACCGGCTTAGTAACTATGCACCGCGTATGAATGTCTACTGAAAACCTCATGCAACCCTGCTGGTAGAGCAAGTCAAGATCCAGCCCTTATACTTCATTTCTTCCATGTGCTCAATTGACTCAGCAGCGGATCAGTGCCGAATATTCTTCACTTCGTCGATTCGGGTGTTTTCATAGTGTACTGTACTGTATGTACCCTATGGCGCCTCGCCTCGTCCACGCCCTTGTCATGACATGCTCCACTTTTCCAATTTTGCACCCCAGACCCAGGTTTCGGGGTGGGCCACCGAGGGTAACCGACTAGATGTGAATCATATCGACTCTTTTTCTGGGTTCTTTTCACCTCCGAGTTTCTTTCTATCACCGAAGGGCAGTCACACACAACATCAACTCCCGGGTGGCCTACATACAGTACCTCCGCCAACCCACCGCAAGACAGCCACCACAGCCCTCATCTACAGTACACTTACTCCCGCCAATCCGCAGCCATGGCCTCCACCTCGACCTCCACAGCAGTACAATGGCAAACCGCCCCCGCCATCGAACTGGAGTCGCGCGCGCCCAAACACCCCCTCGCAGCACCCACCGCCGCCCCCGCCGACGACGCGATCATGCAGGCGTCCGCGCAGGCCGACGCCGAGGTGCCCGACGGCGGACGCGGGTGGGTCGTGATCGGGGCGTGTGCCGTGCTGACGTGGTGGGTGATCGGGACCTCGTACTGCTGGGGGGTGCTGCAGGCGGCGCTGGTGCAGGAGGGGCTGGCGGCGGCGTCGACGCTGGCGTTCGTGGGGTCGCTGGCGACGGCGTGCATCTCGTTTCTGGGGATTGCCAACGCGCAGCTGATCCGGACGCTGGGGACGCAGCGCAGCGCGATGCTGGGGGTTTTCTGTCTGGGGCTGGGGTCGATTCTGAGTGGGTTCTCGTACCGGAACGTGGCGGGGTTGTTTGTGACGCAGGGGGTGGTGTTTGGGGTGGGCATTAGGTTCGTCTGCATCTTGTGATGGGGGAAACGGTGTGGTGATGGTGATGGTGATAGGGCTGACACTGTATACTGTATCCAGTATGTGCTTCATGGTCGTCTCCACCATCCCCGCGCAGTACTTCCGGGCCAAGCGCGGCACCGCCAACGGCATCGTCTACGCGGCCGGCGGCCTCGGCGGCACCGCGCTCAGCTTCCTCATCAACGCCCTCCTCGACCGCGTCGGCACCGCCTGGACCTTCCGGGTGATCGGGCTCATGACCCTGGCCACGGGGCTGCCGGCCGCGTGGCTGGTGCAGCAGCGCATCCCGATCCCGCGGGCTGCGGTGGTGGAGTGGTGCGTGCAGCCCCGCCCCTTTCCCCGAACCCTAACCCACCCCCAGCAACCCCCGACCTGACCAGAGAATAGGCGCCTCTTCCGCGACGTCCGCTTCTGCCTCCTCTTCGCCGTCGGCGCCATCGCCACCTTCCCCCTCCTGGTGCCTCCGTTCTTCCTGCCGCTCTACGTCAATGCCCTGGGCATGGGCTCCACGGCCGGCGCCGGCGTCGTCGCCGCCTTCAATTTCTCCTCCGCGCTGGGCCGCCTCACCTGCGGCTTCGCGAGCGACACCATCGGCCCGCTGAACACGTTGTTCGGCTCGCTGCTGCTCTCCGCCTTAAGCATGTTGATCATCTGGCCCGTGTCGACGTCCATCGGCCCGCTCATCGTCTTTGTGGTGATTAACGGCATGTCGAATGGGGGGTTCTTCTCGACGATCCCCACGGTGGTGGGGAATGTGTTTGGGTCGGCTCGGGTGGGCGTCGCGATGGGGATGATTGTCACGGGGTGGGCCGGGGGGTATCTTCTTGTGAGATTTTCCCTTCTCTTTCTTGGCAGAATGTGTGGGTTGGAGGTTCTAGGTGGGAATACTGACAGTGGGTAGGGCTCGCCGATTGCAGGATACATCCTCGATGCGTCCGGGGGTGAAGGCGCGGGCACGAAGGCGTACCGGCCGGCCATTCTGTACGCGGGGTTCATGGCGCTGGCGGCGACGGGGCTGTCGGTGGGGATCAGGGTCAAGACAAGCGCGAAGTTGGGGAAGAGGGTTTGATTTTTACCCTGGCAAACTTGGCCCGAAGTATAGATTGTTAGAGATTACTCAAAATAAACACGTACGTTATCTAAGAAAAGAAACAATACGCCTTTTGCATTTTATTTCAGGAAAGTCATCTGCTCTTTTGGGGACAAAAGAAAGACTTAGGGCTCGACATAGCTAGCTAACTGGTGGCCGCGGGCATACCCAACAAGGAAGAAAGCACTACCTAGTTATCTCCCGGATCGACGTCACTTCCCTTCCGCATCGCCAAGGAATCGGAGTCCTCTCATCTGGATTCGTATTCCAGATCAAGATCCCTCTCCTCCTCCTGCCCGAGTGTATGGACGCCAAGCATCCCTCCGCGGTGGCCAGATCGCCGGGGCAGCGGTCTTGCTCGGTCGGGATCTGCAGCATGTCATAACCAAAATAACCGTATCGTTTTGCCATCCCGCCCCATCGCCAAGACCGAGCACGCATCACTCGAACCCGATATCTGCCCAGATAACCTCACGGAAAGGCGTTCCCATGGCTTGGGGGCAGATACAGCCCGGGGACAGAAAGGAGGCTGTGTATACTAGTGATGATGATGATGCTGCTCGCATTGTGGAATCAAGTCTAGACTCCAGTCATAGACACTCAAGCAGCAGCTAAGTTATAAGTAGCTGTGATACAGTATGCACCCGAGATCTATAAAAACCCTCCCAATCCACGCCAGACCAGCACTAGTAAACATCGAACAGACCTCAGCACAGTTCCAACACAGAAACAATACTCTACCAGTATCTCTGCCCACCACACGACAAAAGCCACCTCAAGTCCTTTATCTTTTTCACCAAAAAAAATCATGAAATCCCCAATCTCCACCGTCATCCTCCTCCCCCTCGCTTTCAGCATCGCAACCGCCGCCCCGGTCGAAGACAGCAGCCTCGAAGCCCGCGGCAACGACGGAGACGGCAAGAACTACCAGACCTCCCAGAACCCCTGCCAGGTCCGGGTGTCCTACCCCTACTACAAGTTCCCCTGCGTGTCGAGCCCGCAGAACGGCACCTCAATTCTGGGGGCGACGTTTACTTCGTTCTGTTTTTATGAGTACGCCCCCCCAACCCCCCCCTTCTTTGTATCGCGGTTGAGCTAGTTGGAGTGAGTTCTGTGGCGGGTTGAGATTGGGTTGAGTTTGCTAATTGAGTTTGGTGTAGGAATGGCGAGGAGTACGGCGAGGACTCCGGCAAGTGGTTCAAAACGCCCCGCGGCTGGGTGAGGGATGAGGATAAGCCGAAGCGATGTGGTATGTTCTCCATCTTTCCGATATTGGGTGGTGTATGGATGAAGGGGGGAGGGGGGAGTGGATTGGATTGGACTGGAATGGGCTAATAATTGCTATGTTTAGATGGATCGACGGTTGAGTGCGTCATCTAGGGCACTGCGATTGAGCTGGGGCTGTATGGGCGCATTACGATAATTGGGAAACGTTTGTTTGTTTATGCTAATGGGATATACGGGTCGAGGCACCGCTCTTTATACCAGTTTGGGGAGGGTAGCCACTGTAGGCTTTTTGTTATTCTCTTGTTCAGCTGGTGTGTACTGTACAGTGTTTGGTCATCTTGTTCTCCGGAGGGGAAACGCCTGCGAGAAAAGGGGGACAATGGGTTTGCGCATGGAAATATCTGTTGGAAAAGCTCTGTACCTCCCTCCTACTGAATCTAATGTCTCTTCGGCTCAAGAATCCTTTATGGGACCACACGGTGACGGCGTAACAAGCAAAACATGGCTCAAACAAAAGCTCATCCTACCACCGTACACAACCACAACCCACCCCCTTCCACCCCCACTACCCTAAGTGCAGACAACCAGCCAGACAAACCCCCCAAAGCACCTAGTAAGCATACAGCACCCCCTCCTGCCCGCCCGACACCCTCCCCTCGCGGATCGCGCGATTCGTCCGTCGCAACCACCCCCGCAACGCCCAGGCACTCGCAATCGTCAACACCCCGAACGCTGCATTCGCCGCCATCGCCACCAAATACCGCGGCCCATCACTCTTCGGATAAAGATACGCCGTGTAGACATACGAGGCATTAGCGACGACATTGACGACGGACAGCGAGGCCGCCTTCTTGGCGGGGGTCTGGCCCAGCGTCGCCGACACCCACCCCAGGATCACCGAGTTGACGGCGTACGCGCCGCTCGCGAACAGGAAGCAGGCCAGATACCGCGCGGCGGTGTTGAGCGTCCCGCACGCGATGAGGAACCCGATGACCGCCGCCCCCATGCTGCCCGTGATGTGCCAGGTGCGCTCGTTGTACCGGCCCGAGGTCGTGCCGATGACGATGCTGAATACCCCTGATACTAAATAGGGCGGGCAGGTGAGGACGAGTGTCATCGTCTGGCTGAAGCCCAGGCTGCCTACGACTGTCGGGAAGAAGTTGTTGAAGCTGCAGGCGCTGAGGTGCATGTTTTGCATGAACGCTAGGAGGTACAGGCGTGGGTCGCGGAGGGCGTCGCGCAGCGCCGTCCAGGTGCTGCTGCTGCTGCTGCTGCTGCTGCTGGTTTCGGGGTCGTGGGCGACGGTGTCGCGGGTGATGCGGTCGTGGGCGAGTTGGCGCTCGGCGGGCGTGAGCCACCGCGTGGTGAGCGGGTGGTCGGGGAGCGTGAGGAGGCCGAGGGCGGCGATGAAGAATGTGACGACGCCTTCGATGATGAAGAGCCATTGCCACCCCTTCAGGTTGTGCTTTTGGTCCAAGGTGGCGAAGGTGGCTGCCGCGATGAGTCCCGCGACCGCGGTGGCCACGATGTTTCCGGTGTACAGGATGGAGATGCGCAGCGCGATCTCCTTGCGCGTGTAGAATAGGGATAGCAGGAAGAGCGCCCCGGGGTAGAAGGGGGCCTCCGTTACGCCGAGGAAGAACCGCACCAGGACTAGCGAGACGTAGTTCTTGGTTAGAGCTGTGAGCGCCGAGACGATCGCCCAGCTGGCCATGCAGACGCTCATGAAGAGTGAGGGGCGGATCTTGGGCGACGACATGAACATGTTCGAGGGGATCTGCATGAGCAGGTAGCTGCGCGTGGTCAGTGGGGGGGGGTGCTGTGGGCGTGGATTTGCTTCACCTACCCGATGAACAGGATCGAGATGCAGGTGTTGTATTGCGTTCCGACCAGGTTCAGGTCTTCTTCGAGGTTGTTGAGACGTGCGTTGGCAATGGCATTGCGATCCAGCTGGAGGATCGGTTAGTGGCGGTCATACGGGTCCCCGGGTCGATCACCAACGTAATTGAGGAAATACATCATCCACAGAATGGGCATGATTCGGAGGTCCAGCTTGCGGACGAGACGGATTTCCACCTCGTCAGTCTTGCCCGTGGCTCCCGAGTAATCGCCTTCTTTTGCATCGAGCAGCCCAGCAGACTTGATGTCTTCCAAGTGTACATTGCTCGTCTTCTGCGTCTCGAGAGCGAGATCGGTCTTCTCTGGGGTCTGCGCTGCCATGAATATCGTCCAGGAGTGGGTTGGTCTTGAGTCGAGTAAAGGAAGAGTGCATTGCAGTGGTAGACCTGTACGGCCTGATACCGATTTATAGCCATGGCTTGCGAGTGTCGACCGGTGAAGGAAACACCGTGGACATCTCCAGCGTCGACGAAGTGTCTGTCAGCATGGGTGTATCCACCGTCGAATTGTCGCAGCTGTCACCCCAGATTTCCCCGCGTACCCCACAGTAACGCGGGAAGATCGTGAGTCCGGGGGAGTCTTAGTCCGGGGATTCGCCACGTGCTAGGTCATTCTCTGGGATGGAAGGCAATACGAGACGGAGGGCCTTGGCATGGCTTGGATGCTTGGCTGGTAGGGGGGTGAAGACTTAGATTCGATGCTGGGCCAGTGCCATTTGAAATGTACTGTATGTGTCTTCATAGCGAGACAAAAGTTTACTCCCAGGGTAGCCGTCAGGACGGCGTTGTAGGTAATTCTAGCACAGAGCCGAACTTATAATGAACAGCCTGTTTTTAAGAATCTGCATAGCGAGACCAGATACGACAGTTGGAAACGAAAGACATATCCAGGCTATCCTGAGCGGTATTCATGGTGGGATGAATAGAAGGCCACTCTGAACGTGTTGTAGACTACAGAACAGACCACCCAGCTCACGCGATCAGATATCGAACCAAGCCCTGATGGCACCACTGCGTGCAGGGCCGAAACGCAGACTTGGCGTGGGCGCGGAGATGTCATCCTCCGGGTGGCGCAATAGCCTCTTGTCGACGAACGACAAAGTTACCTGAAGGATTGATTGCCAGTCGCTTGATTGGATAGATACATGTTAGCGAGGGTGTGATGCAGCCCTTGCGCACGGCTACACCTCGCCTCATGCTTCTAGATTAGTCCTCATACATTGTGCAAGAATTATTGCCCTATCTGGCCCCGAAATGCCAGATACCATAACGGCAGATGCAGCTGGTTTGCAGTGGCGAACTGAGGGGGCAGCCCTTGACCTGGCCAGTTGACCTGGACACAGCAGAAGGATGCAGCTTGGCATACAATTCGTCTCGCATTGTCCTAGGTGGTTTACTTCGGGACTCTGGAGACACCCGATATAGTACATTATTTCGAACAGCGTGTTTCTTTTGCCGAACAAACAACCGATACAAGAATATCACCAAAACGCCCGCAGTACTACCATAGCCACGCCTATCGCCAATGAACCAGTAAGCGAGAGGCCAGCAGGTGCCGCATTCTCGCTGCTAGTAGTCGAGGCCGCGGTTTGATCCGCGATTTCAGTACCAGTAGAGCCCGTAGTCGTGGCTGCAGTTCCAGTGTCCGTAGCAGATGCTGACAGGGCGGACGACGAAGACGATGCCTTGGGACACACGTTGTTGTACACGTACTGCTCCGGATCACTGCTGCAAGTCGTCGCAGACCCAGCGTCGTACGTGCCGTTCGGGTAGATCCAGCAGTTGCCCGAGGCATACGTCGAGTTGTCTGGGTTCTCGGGGTTGAAGACGACATAGCTGCAGGAGTCGGCCTCGGCACAGAGACTCAGACATTCTGGTGCACCGGTACTCGCGAGGCAATCATCGAAGCAGTCGCTGGGCGCCGGGTACCCGCAGACCGAGGCGACAGCCGTGGGAGTCGCGGTGGCGGTGCAGGCGCCAGCAGTGGTGGTGGTTGCGCTCCCGCCCGAACACACGGGCTCGCTATAGACAGAGAGGTAGGGATTGCTGCAATCGGAGCTCCCCTCGCTCGCGTTGTAGGATTGCCCCGGATACACCCAGCACGTGCCGGATCCGGTGAGAGGGTCGCCGGCGGCGAAGATCACGAAGCTGCACGGAGGGTGGGCGCTGCAGTAATCCCAGCAGTAGGCCGTGCTCCCGCTGGCGATGGCAAAGTCGTCGCCCGGGGCCGGGTAGTCGCACAGAGTCGTGATGAGGGAAGCTGTACAGCTTGCTGCGGCGGCAGTGGTGGTGGACGTAGAGGTGGTGGAGGTGGCAGTGAGGGCTGCTAGAGCCTGTGGTACCGTTAGGGCGGTAGCGACCCAGAAAGGAACGGTCTTCATGGTGAACTGGTAGCAAGCGCAGTCTGTAGGAAGGAAGTGAATGTGTCTAACAGTGGGCGGAATGTCGGTTTTTTAATCGGCGCGCTGACTGCCATGGAATAAGTACTGTCCCCCGGTGGAAAGGGGTAACAAGCCTGGTTAACCAACCATCCCACAGACTAGCAGAAACAAGCCCTAGCGTAGTAGATGAACGGTGGAGAAATCTTACATACTACTGGGCACTTGAAGCCTTAATGGACAACTGATTGGAGGGATGAGGATAACCAGGGCCGACTCGGCAAAAGTGGGGTCGGGGATCGGGGCTGAGGCTTGGCCCCGATCAGACCAAGGGCAGATGAAGCGAAATTGTCCGTTCCCAATATGCAATAGTGTTACGCTAGTCAGGGCCGGTGTCAAGTAGCTCCCTGCAACAATCTGAGAGGATACGGAATGGCCAATGATGTTCGAGAGTCTGCATTTGCCTTTACCTGCGGGGGCTGTTCTGTAGTGCCTTTGCGCAGTGCGCCCCGAGTCTGTTCACGTGACATTTGTAACATGTCAAAGAGGCCTGGGGCATAGTTAGACGAGGATATTGTGCCATGTATTCTTGGTTATGGATCGGAGTTCTTGAGATAAGCACTAGTTTCCGCTGGCGCGACCAAATATGGCATATGATAGGGACTAGGGGCCAACTACTCGGCTTCAGAGAGCAGAAGCCATGGCGAAGGTAAAGGGGGAAAATGCGTCTCCAGGGTTAGTCCTCCACGCCTCTACGGCAGCATACAACTTTGGTCATCTAGCAGGTGTTTGAAGAGAATACTGTGCATGATGGCCTATAAATAGTTTGCAGAGGCCCTTCTCTGGATTTTTCTAAGCCATGTCCATGTAGAAGATGTTAACTACCAATCGAATTATATGTGGAAATACGCATTGCGAAGTAAATCTACACAGCGCTGTAAAAGATGTGGCTCATTCACCACCCTTTACAGACCCTGTATGAACCATAGCTGTTCCGCTCAGCCATATAAAGTCACTAAGATGGTTCTGAGGCATAGAACTCGGGATCATGGCGGGAAAGTTTTATGTTAGGGATATTTTGTTACTCTACCCTTGATGCCAGCCAGATGCACGTTATGCACCCTCTAGCGTGATCAACATAGCTTCTTATACCATCACGTATTTACATTAGGTGCTCTGGCGATCTAAAATTGATATTGTAATTTCTCGGCCGACACGCAGATGTGCTTGCTTGAAATGTAGCAGACGTGTTGGAGGGGCATTGCGTGACCGGGCTGCGCGTTGGCGGCATCGACTCAAAAGTAGGGCAACGCATTGGTCGCAGCTCCGCGACACCTCAGCCCTAACCACCGCATAACTCGAGCTACTCATCTATCGCCCGGTCTGGTTGACTATCGTTCTCGGGTAGATATCTAAGTCTGAGGTCTAAGTCTATCTATCGCCCGATACTGATCACTCTGTACCCCAGAGCCGGGAATGACCCCTACTCCCCTCGTTATCACGCCATCCCGGCCCACATTGATGCTACGCACGCAGATCAACCGCACAACGCCCGGACAGTATAAAGGATTCGAAACAGTCCCGTCCTGCCTACATTCATTTCTGCAAAGGTCCGGCTATTATTCTTACATCTACAGCAACACCGAGACTATACCACAACACAACAATGACATCCGCCGAGCCCCCGCGCCCGCGCAAATCTCTCATTCTCAACGCCTTCGTTGAGATGTGTAAGTCTGCCCCCTTCTCCCCTACACTCCAGCTCTCAACAGAGGCTAACTCCCAACAGGCAGCGGCCACCAATCCCCAGGTCTGTGGCGCCACCCCGAGGACGAATCGCACCGCTTTAACGACATCGAGCATTGGACGGAGCTGGCGCAGCTGCTCGAGGCGGCTAAGTTCCACGGCATCTTTATCGCGGATGTTCTTGGTAACCCCCCTCCTCTCCCCTAAGTTCCTTCTCAGGAAAATCAAGAGATCAAATGCTGAGAAAGTAACAGGCGGCTACGACGTGTACAAGGGCCCCCGCAATCTGGGGCCGGCGATCGCCTCGGGCGCGCAGTGGCCGGTCAACGAGCCGCTGGCGGTCGTGCCGGCGATGGCGGCGGTGACGAAGAGCATCGGGTTCGGGGTGACGGTGGCGACGACGTACGAGCAGCCGTACCACCTGGCACGGCGGTTGTCGACGGTGGACCATTTGACGAAGGGCCGGTATGCTTCCCTTTGCTTGACCTACTACCGGGTGTTTTACGTTTCGCTAACTGGGTTGATAGTGTCGGTTGGAATGTATGCACCTACCCGCTGTCCCTCTGTCCCAGGGAACAGTTCTAACAGAGAATAGGTGGTAACAGGGTACCTCGACTCAGCGGCCCGCAACTTAGGGCTCACCGAACAGCCCCAGGTATCCCCACCCTTACCTACCCCTTATCCCTAAAACAAACCCAAACCCACCCCATCGCCAGACCAACCACTGACAACCCCTCCAGCACGACACCCGCTACGAAACCGCCGAAGAATACCTGCGCGTGACTTACAAACTCTGGGAATCCTCCTGGCGCGACGACGCCGTGCAACTCTCCCGGTCCACAGGCATCTACACCTCCCCGGACCTCGTCCGCCCCATCAACCACACCGGCAAGACCTTCACCGTCCCCGGCCCGCACCTCTGCCAGCCCTCCCCGCAGCGCACGCCCGTCATCCTGCAAGCAGGCACCTCCAAGGCCGGGAAGCTCTTCGCCGCGCAGCACGCGGAGGCGATCTTCGTCGCGGGCCACTCACCCTCCGTCGTCAAGAACAATATCGCTGAGATTAGGGAGCTGGCTGCCACGCAGTTCGGGCGGGACGGCTCAAGCATCAAATTTCTGGCGTTGTTGTGTCCCGTCCTCGCGGCGACGGCGGAGGAGGCGCAGGCGAAGTTCAGGGAGTATCAGAGCTACGGGGATGTGGAGGGGGCGTTGGCGTTGTTCGGCGGGTGGACGGGGATTGATCTGAGTACGTATGGCGAGGAGGAGGAGTTGCGCGGGGTGCAGAGTAATGCGATTCGGTATTTCCCTTCCCTTCCATCTTCTCTGTCAAGGAATTGGTGAGCGGGACATTAATGATATGCTGGGTGTGTGCAGGTCTGCCGTGGAAGGCTGGTCGAAAGCCACCCCCGAAGTCGCCAAATGGACCAAGTCCACCGTCGGACGGCATATCACCGTCGGCGGGCTGGGAGCCACGCCCGTGGGCACGCCGGTGCAGGTGGCCGACGAGATGGAGCGGTGGGTCGCGGAGGCGGATGTCGATGGGTTCAATTTGGTATGCTTACACTTTCGCTCTCGCTGGGTACCGCATCAGGGTAAGGATACAGCAATACTAACAGGCACAGGCATACGCCATCAAACCCGGCTCGTTCAAGGATATCATCGACCTGCTCCTGCCCGAGCTGCGGAGCCGGGGTCTCTTCTGGGAGGACTACGCCGTCCCGCGCGGCACGTATCGCGAGAATCTGTACGGCAAGAAGGGGCAAGCGGGGCCGCCGGAGGATCACCCTGCTGCCAAGTATCGGTGGCATGCCGGGGTGGCGGCGGAGGAGCATCAGATTCCGGAGTAAATCCGTGTCATATGTGGATGAGGGCTTGCTCGGGATTGCAGTACATAGGAAGCATCATAGCTATACCAGTGATTATAACGAAAAGCAAAAAAGGAACATCGCTGCGTTCCGCAGGTCACTAGTGTCGCATACGCCATAACCCAGGGCATCAGATTCTCGGGTTCTCTGGGAACCAGCTGGGGTTAATATGGAATCCTGGTCCATCTTGAGCAGAGGATAGCAAGTCAGCAGACCCAAGCCCCAATCCGGCTCTCTGACCAACCCAACTTCAACTCCACGATCAACATCCCCAGCCCCATACGGCACAAGTATTCCCACTGCAACCAACCCATACTCCGCCGGCCTCTTTCCCCTACTCCCGAGGGTGTCCCCCATAACTTGTTCCTGTGCTGAATCAAGCATTAGCACCGTGGCTTTCGCTATTCGCGCATTCACGCCCCAATGAACCAGAATACCCCTGTATCTCATTTTGCCTTGGCAAAGAATTCTCCATGGCGCCCTCTATACCTGCCCTGTTTCAAGGGGAATGGCATCATCACGGGCTTGATCCAGTGACGAGCCGCAGACCGCAGCATCTCGCGCTGGATGCGCCAAGCTGCAGGTCGACTACCCTGGATCCTCGGGGCCGTCATGATCAAGGGCAGATACGGAAACCTGATCTCGGTTACATCCCCGTGAGGGTGCATATGCTGCTGCCTGGAACCATGAGATGAAACAGAGCCTCCCAATCCGGTTGCTGTCGCAGACGTGATAAGAAGGTGCTCAATTGCGCCTTCGATGCGAGGGGACTCGGAGTCCCTGGGACGGTGAAAACTTGCGCACCCCCCGAGACCCACCCCACCGCCTCCTCTTCCTTTTTTCGACGGTGTTTCCGACAATGGTACCACCACGACGTGGCAACCTTATTCTGGCCGCGAACTCTATCATGTCGAAGGACATCTGGAATAGGGTCGGCGCTGGCAAGATGACCCGATTGTAGGATGTCAAGTCTGTTGAAGCATTCGTTGGCGGCGGTCTGAGTAGACATTGCGAGGATATTGACCCGTGTGGAGATATCGCGAGCACACCTGATGATAACACTCATTGGAACCCATAAATCATGACCACGGCAACCCGCATACTTGCTCTCGAAGTGACCAATCAGGACAGTTGCTTGCAAGACTCAGGTTGTGCTGTCTAATTTCCAGAATTAGTATCCGATCAGCGGACTAGACCCATGATGAAAGCGAAATCGTCGAAGGACCTAGATTTCCAAACAGGCATCTGATTTGTGAATTCCAAGTCAATGACCACATAAGTCGAGAGGTAATCTCGGGAGGCGATTGGCTACTTTGATCGCAATGTTTTTGCCCAGCCGAAGACTAATGCAGTGCGGGAACGTGCCGTGGATATATAAGATACTTCGTAGAGTCTGTAAATGCTCCAGTCAAGTTAAGCACAGGTGACACTTTCAGAATTCGCTCCTTCTGAATCTCCTCCATACATACCATCCAACCATCAACCCCATGGCCACCCAGCAGGAAAGAAACAAGGCCGTGGTGCAGAGATACTTCGACGAATATTGGGGCAAAGGGAACGTCGATGTTGTGGACGAACTCTGCACCGACGACTTCGTCATCGACTATCCCATGCACGGCCCGCGTCGAGGCAAAGAAGCGGCCAAGAGAATGCTCACCGAGTTTCGCGAGGTAGGATCTCCCCGCAAAACACCTAGCATCATGTGTGCGACAAACGGCTGAATCCCGATCGCCTACAGGCGTTCCCAGATGTTTCCTTCCACGCCTACCAGTTTCCGCTGATCGCCGAAGGGGACTATGTGGTCGGTCGCTGGATCGGGGGAGGGAAACATTCCGGGAGAGCCTTTGACGACCTTGCGGTGGGAACGCTGGATCAGCCCAATACGGGTAAACAGGTGCACTTTTCGGGGACGACCATTTTCACCTTGAAAAACGGCAGGATTGTGGAGGAGATTGGCGAGGAGCAGGCGTTGACGGCTCTCCAGCAGCTGGGGTTGGTGGCTCCCCCGAACCCAGGCAAAGAAGTTCAATATGATGCGGAGGGGAACCATGTCTGATGGAGCAGGGAATTTGATGTGCAGATGATCAAGACCCCCTTTGCTATCGAGGTCGGTGAACATTGCTTGCTCGTTACCTGTTAGCTGGTACGGACTTTTTGTTCTTCTTCATGGGGCTATAGCACACATTCTATCCGATGGCTAGATAGGTATTGATTGATCTGCTTATTATTCTTTCAGCAATAGCACATAATTCCAAGAGAGACAGAATCTGAATCGGGTGTTGTTCTCACCAAGCTCCACACTACTACTAGAAGGCACTGTTCTGCTCAAGACAGGCACAGTACGTAGGATGGTAATAGCTTCGGCATGCTCTCCTATCTATCAATCAACTGCCAGCTAGTCTACGTGATCGCTCCTCGGCGAAATACTCGGAGTCTTTTAAAAAACTGCTACTGTATCTCCTGCTGGACATGTTGACCATCGATGACATATTGGCCTCCTGATATCAATATCATACTCCAAAGGGTACCGGAAGTGAAAAAAAAAAAAAAAAAAAAAAGCTGGAGAAGACCCAACACAGCCTTCGAAATATGCCGACAGCCTGTATTAGGTAAATCGACTTTCTGCCTTGCCTCTAGCTGTCCAATTCAACCTCGCCCCCAAGCTCAACCTCCACAACCTCATACGGCACCACCCAGGCTGTTCCAACCAACCCATACTCCGCCACCCCCGGCAGCGCCGCCGTCTCCGCCGCCCCCTTCCCCCCACTCCCAACCACCCCCCAATACGCCCGCAACACATTCCCCAACGGACTCGCCACGACCACCTCCACCGTATTCCGGCCGGCTCGGACCCACGCCCCGATATCCTTGCGGGCCGCGCTCAGATCCACCGGCCCGATCGCCTGCCCGTTCACCTTCACCCGGACCGCGTGCGAGATTCGGCCCAGGTCGAGGATCGCGCCGCCCCCGCCTTGCTGTGTGTGCTTTTGCGAGAGGGTGAAGGTCGCGGTGTAGTAGCCTATTCCGGACACGTTTTGGAGGGCGGGGTTGAGGCTGGACCATGGGAGGAGGGTGTTGAGGTCGGGGTAGGTGGTGTTTGTGCGGGTTGGGCCGGGGGTGATGTTGTATATGTCGGGGGGTGGGGTCCAGGATTCGAGGGTTAGGGTCCAATTTTTTAGCTGGATGGGGGGCGTGAGTATGGGGTTTAGGGGGAGGGTTTTGTTGCTGCTTGTGGAGAGCGGGAGGGTGAGGGGGGAGGTGGAGTAGGTGCGTTTGAGGGTTAGGGTTGTTTGGTTGTGCTGGGTGGAGAGTGTTGCTTCGGGGAGGGTGGTATGCTGAAGGTTCGGGATGGGGATGTGCGGTGGTGGTGTGTTGGGGTTAGGGGTATGATGGAAGCCGATGATCAGGGTTTGGTTGCCTGCTAGGTTGATGGGGATGGTCGTGTGCGCGGCGCTTTGGTTGTAGATGGCGATTCCGGAGACAGCCCCCGTCCAGGCGTCATACACGTGTGGTGTGCCGGTTGTTGCGAAGGTGATGGTCCCGCTTGAGGCGGTACTGCTGTTCGCGGGTCGGCCGGCGGCGTCGTTGAAGATGTAGATGTAGGAGGCTTTGGTGGTGGGGTCGTAGCGCCAGGTGGTGTGGACTGTGTTGTTGGTTGCGATGGCTGTCCGGGGATGGAGATTGAGAGACTGGAGGGTCTGGGCGAGATTTTGGTCGGATACGAGGTGGACGTTGAGGAGGGAGGTGATGTTCTGGAGGAGATGCAGCGCCTGCGCCTGTCCCTTGGGATCGTATCCACTGAAGGTGGAGGGCAAACCGCCTGGAAAGACAATTGGGAGACCTTCATGTGCATATTCAACCAATTTGGCCACGCCATTCACTGTCAACGTCTCGTTCGCCCGCACAACCAGAGCCTTGAAAGCCTGTCTGTTCGGCGCTAAGATGCCGTTGGCGACATATGCCTCCGGGAGGTTGAAGTTATCAGGGCTGAGGTATTCATAAGTGTAACCTACATTTGTTAGCAAAGACATACAAATTCAGCTGTGGCAAATGCTTACCTGCATCCTCAAGATCACTCGCCGCATACAACGTCGCAATTGACTCATACCCAGTGGTGTTCTTCGCCCAGAACGCAATATCCACCTTGGGGATCCCGATCTGCGCCACCCACTGATTCCGCGCTACATAGTCAACCCAGTCCGAGTAGAACTCGAATGCAGGTTGCCGGGGCCCATGCATCTCCGAGAACAGGTACGCAAAGGTCGTGAACCCCGGCCAGGTGGTGTTGCCATAATTTCCGCCCATGGGCCACCCATGCAGGATGAAGTTGTTGACCGACCCCGCCAGGGACCGCTTCAGACCCCAGAGAAGCTCGTCGATGGTCTCCTGGTACACGGATCCCATGATCGCCCCCGCTTCGCTGGAGACAATCCGCTTCCCGGCGAGGTGTGCCGGGCCCGCGAATTGTCGGTACCCATCCAGCAAGTTGTTAAACCCCAAGGTCTCGGTTTCTGGGCCGTTGACGGCGGGGATGTTGGCGAGCATGTCCATGGGCATGTTGTAGACGACCTGGGAGGACCATTGGACCCCCAGGCCGTTGGACCACTCGGCCAATGCTCTCAGGTATTCGGCGTTCAGTTCCGTCAACTGCGGCACGTTAGCCCTAGTAGCTTGATCGGCCGGAATGCACGCACGGTCTGCTCGTAATCCTGCACATGGCTTTTCCCTTCGTCTGCTTCATCCGTGACATATGTCACATTCGAGGACTGCACGCCCGAGCCCACCACAATGGGAAGATACTTGAGGATATTGTACCCGCGATTCGCCTGAAAGGCCTGCGGAAGGTGGGGCGTCCACCAGGTGGCAGCCTTGTATTCTTGGCTATCCTCCCACATGTAGTTGCCTACCTCGTGGAGGAGCTCCCGCATCTCCTCATCCAGCAGTGACTGCTGCCAGAAGGAGGCCATGAGCTGAGCGCCCTTGACTGAAAAATGGTCCACCACCCAGGAGCCGTTCTGCGACCACGTCTTGATGGGGGATTGCGGGACTGCCACGGGCACGTCGGCGGGACTCTGGACCTCCCGGTAATCCGCGTGCACCAGGTAGTACGCAAAGAGGTGACTCTCCGTTGTAGTAGCCGACTGCGAAGATGAGATTTCAACGTGTCCGTTGCTGCTGACGGAGCCTGTGACGTCACGCAGGGAGTCCGTGGCTAGGACCTTTACGCTGCCACTGGATGACTTGACCGACCCCGTCACCGCGGCGACGAGCTGGCCGGTACCCCAGCCTGGTAGCCTCCCTTCAAAGCCATCAGTAGTCGAGAAAGTGGCATTATGTGCAGCTAGATCCCACAGGAGAGCTTCATCGTGATATGGCGCCGGGACCCCGGCCCCTTGGTTCGGGCCGACAGCGAAGTCGACCACGAGTCCAAGCTCTTTCGCTGTCCGCAGCACCGTGAGGGAGAGGTTCTCTGGAGCATATCACTAACTGTCACAATCAAAGCACATTAGGTGACCGAGAACTCACTCCAGGCCGGACTGCCGAACCCGTACTCCGTCCAGTCCGCCTGCAGCGGCGCCTGCAACCCGCCCCCAAAATTGTCGGAGTCGCCATAGTTGTAGTATCCCAGCAGTTCGAGGCCCCCGGCACCGGACTTCGCGATATCTTTCAAGTCTTGTTCCACGGTGCTGGGGCTGACAGATGCATCGTTGACCCAGTACCGGAAGCGCGGCCGCACGAGGTTCGAGGGGTTTTGGAAGGTCCCGTAGTCGAGGTCAGCCAGGACCTGGTCGTTGGTGCCGTGGGCGGAGGTCCCAGGTACAATGAGAGCTGAAGCTACTAGGAGGAGCAGGTACAGCATTGTTCTCAGAATCTCTGCTCAGCCTCTTGCTTGACTTGTGGACCGCATCGCGAAGCTCAGTCTTTATACTTCTCTGGCCTTGGCGAAGGTGCAAGCTCGGATATCCCGACAGTGTTTTACCTTCGGGGTAGAGATCAACCGAGGCAGCAGTAGCCAAGAAAGAAGTGCATATCGCTCATTCAGCAGTTTGCAGAAGCTACAGGTAGCGGAGAGACAAGAACTAACCTCTCCGTCGTCAGTTCATAGCGGCTCCGTGTCTGTCATGCAGTATACCCTACACAGCTTCTTCAGTATCACCCTCCCACTGTAGCCCTTGGAATTTGCCTCACTTGAGTGAGCTGCGATGGCCTGAAGAATGTGTTGAAGGTGGAACTCACTCCCTTGCCAGGGACCAGGCAGGGTCACCACAGATTGACGGGGTTCGTGCGGGGCCCCGCATTCCTGCAGTGCCGAGGTGGGAATTCCGGGGTCGGCTCCATGTTCGTCCTCCACATCGGCACCAGGGACCACTCAAGTACCAGCATCCAGAGAGAAGAATGCGGGGGATTTGACCAACCTAAGGCCTGGGGACTTGGATGACCAGGGCCTCGCGTCTTGTTGTCCCGAGGCGTGCCATACACCCTAAAAGGTCTGTTTACTGGGGGTGTCGTGCAGGATCACATGAGGTCAATTTCTGAGGCATCCACTCTTTCAGTTTTCCAGCCATGATAGATTGATAGAAAACACCAGATAAAACAGTCACTGATCTATGCGATTGGGCCATTCCCAGCACTCTTCCTCCACTGACATACCCTTTTGTCTTTCAGTCCACCGATAGATCCCCATCTGCACGACCACCAACACAAACCCTACCGCCACCAACGCAATCATAATCACCAGCCCCTGCGGATAACTAGATCTCCCATTAGCACGCTTACTATTTCTCTGATCCATGGTAACTCACAAGTCACCCGCCTCATCTCCCCGGAAGATCTGGCTCCCGGCCATCAACCCCGCCGTCGCGGACATGACAACTAGAAAGCAACAATCAGTCTCCACCCTCACCACAAACACACACACACACACACACACACACACACCGCTTCAAAACTTACACAACCTATCAACATGATCAGCACATCACTCTATTTACACCAGAAAGGAAAGCAAACTCACGCAACACTAATACTCCTCTCCCCCGCCGACTCACAATTCACCTGAATCCACGCATTATGCACCGGGTGGTACCCGACCGCCAGCCCATTGACCATCGTCCACAGCCCGACATGCCCCCATCTCCCCACGTGCGGCTGCACGGTGCGCAGCACCACCAGCGCGACGAGGTAGCTGCCGATCGCGAGGAGGACGGTACTTCCCCGCCGCCGGGATCGGTCACTCAGCCAGGCGAAGAAGAAGATGACCGGGAGAGTGATGAGGTTGCCGATGGCGGCCAGGGCGTTGGCGAGGATGCGGTTGAAACCGAGGGACATGATGATGCTGGGCGTGTAGGTAGTTAGCGGGCTCCAGGTGGCGAAGACACAGCCGGTGGCGAGGAAGTGCGGCCATTTGGCGGTGTTGGTGATGGTCTTGTAGACGAGGGACCAGGGGATGCGGTCGTTTGCGGGCGAGCTTGGGGATTTGGCTGGGGGTTTGTCGGTGGTGGGCTTGTCGAGACTACTGCTGCTGTCGCTGTCGCTGTTGCTGCTGCTGGTTGTGGGTGTGGGTGTGGGTGAGTTGGATTGGGGGGAGTAGGGTGGGCGGTCCGGGAGGCCCGTGAAGAGGAGGAGGGCCATGATGATGGACCACAGTCCTTCGACTGCGTTGTTTTAGCGGTGATATACTTCATACGCCTGAGATTGAAGATGAGGGTCGGCCTACTGGCTACTCACCCAAGAATATCCACTTCCACCCCGCTAACCCGCCCCGTCCATCGAGCTTCAGCAGCGCTGCCCCCAGAAGCGGCGCAATCGCTGCGCCCCCGAACATCCCGAAGAAGAAGATTGCAATGCGCTTCGTCAGTTGTTCCTTCGTGTACCAGGTGGAGAGTGTGTACATCGCGGCCGGGATGTACCCGGCCTCCGCGAGGCCGAGCACGGCCCGCGTGATGAGGAACCCTGTCCGATTACGGATGAAGATCTGTAGGGCGGCCAAGACGCCAAAGATGAAGACTTGGGCACCGATCCAGCGACGGGGGCCGACCTGATGGTGTTAAAGATAGAGCTTCTGGGATCGGAGATGGGGCACGGCTCACCCGTTGTAGAGCCATGTTGGAAGGAATCTCTAACAGGACGACGCCCAGGAACAAAAGCTGGTTGCCCAGGTTGATGGTATTCTGGTCCACGGAGATGGCCGAGGCGAAGCCTCCCGTCAACGCGCTGGCGATGTTGGTCCGGTCGATTTGGTAGGTTGCGAAGCCGGTGGCTAGCAGGGGGAGCACGAGGTAGTCCGCTCTGCTGGTTGTCAGTTTTGCTCTCCGGCGGGTTGTGTCTGCGTACTTCGTTTTAGTGTGCATATCATGGCGACCATGGCTGACGACCTCCAGATCACTGTGCATCATCTTTGTCTTCGTCTAAAGGAAATTGACAATGGTGAATTTGGTGCGAAATATATTGGCTCATCGCTTATCAACGTGTGTTGTCCAAGGACCTTGGGGACAACCCTTGGGGTGATAAGATAAAGCTCTCTGTGATTGAGGACCTTATGTATAGCACAGTACAGCGCACCACGGGACAACTAATGAACCATTTTCCACATGATACTGCTTGACCAGTATCTCTGCGACTTAACTGTCATCTGCCTATTTCCCGCTCCCACCTACAACTCTCACTACAACTTCCGTCCAAACCCTCAACCACCTCCCTTCCTCTCCACCTCACCACCCATCCCACCCAACTAAACCCTCCTCACCACAAAGACCATCTTAAACGAACTCTGCCGATTATACCGATTCAGCTTGACCTCCGCCCACTCCTCGGCCCGCACGTCGAGCTCCCACTCCGTCCCCGTCTCCGCCATCACCTGCGCCCACATCCGCCGCCACGACTCCAGATCATGCCGGTAGTAGGTAGCCCCCAGCTCGCTGTCCTCGCGCTCACCGGCCACAAAGTCCCCGACGTGCCGGCCGACGAGCAGCGACCCCTTCTGCGGCCGCAGCAGCGTGATGACCTGCTTGGCTAGCGCCACCTGCCGGTCCCAGTCGAAAAGATGGAAGAACGAGGCTGCGTTGATGACGTCGACCTGTCCGGTCAGACGCTCGAGCAATGCGCAGGAGGGGTCGAAGATGTCGCTAGGGATGAATTCGGAGGTGAGCGTGGTGCGGTCGGCGAAGAGGTCGTAGCCCAGGGTGATGAATTCGGGGTGCAGGTCGCTTCCGTAGAGGGAGGAGGCCGGGGCGCCTTGGTGGATCTGGGGGGTGGAGGTTAGTCCTGGGGTTTGGGTGAAGTTGGCGGTGTAGGTACCAGGTAGCGGATGTCTTGGCCCATCGCGCAGCCTAGGTCTAGGTATGTCTCGTTTGAGGACTTCAGGCGCGAGAGGATCTCCGGGTAAGCTGGGGAGGCGCAGATGGTGATGTCGAGGAAGCGGAAGGATCCGATGCAGGGGTAGGGGAACTGGGTGGTTGGTTAGTGGAGTGCCAGCAATGATGACCTGAAGAGGAGGAGGGTGGCTTACCACGGCGAAGGCGCGATCGCGCTGTGAAACTGTATGTTAGATTATGGATACTCTTGAGGGTTCGGCGCTCACTCACCACCTCCTTGACATGGTCGATGATCCTCTCCTCGGGGATCTTGCTGTACTCGGCCAGCAGAGTCCGGGCGGGCTCCTTGACCTGCGCCAGGTCGGGCTGGTACCAGCTGTACTGTTCGGCGGGCTTGTCTCTTTGCACGTTTGATTCAGCCATGTTGATCGTGTGCTTGGCGCCAAGGGACTGTCTTGTTTGGGATGAAGTTTGGCAAGGGAGGTGAAGAAGTTTGGTGGGATGAGTGGAGTGGGCTGAGGCTGACCCCACATCTTATCCCCGAGGCTTATCTGATCCCTCCCAATTGGGAAATCAGGGCCGGTGCAGTGACCCCCGGGTGTACTACAGGGGCCCAACCTTTTAGGCTGCGTGTGCTACACAAGCACGTTTCTCGGTGAATTCTAGAATAAACAGGTAGTGTACTTGGTCGGTAACTACAAAGTACAAGGGCAAATCTTTCAGGAGGTACACAACAAGTACATCAACACCAACCTGTGTCAGTAATGCGCTGTCGGTGCAGTAGTCGGAGATCGGACAAAGAGCCGACAAACACAACAAACAACATAGTAAATTCAGTCACAAGGCATTAACTACCTGTCACATCCTGATCATCATAACGCGTTATATACTGTCAGTGTTGGTGTACAGTATAGATCTGGGCCTGCAAACACCGAGAGCCGCCAAGGCCGGCGACTGAGGCTCGCCCCCACATTCTCGGGGACTGTTTGCTCTTCCAGTCCCTTGTTCTGCGCCAGTGGAACGACTCTCTTGCATGCCCAGACATGAGGTCTGGCAGTATAAGGTAAGGTGTGTCTGAGCTTCATTCAAGCTGTGAAACACCAGAGTTGTATGCGTGTTGGTTGTATTCAAGGAAGTCTGCGAACTCCGAGTGCTCCGCGATGATGTCATAATCTCATTCGCCGCAAATACCCTGTATCAGTCACTACCAAGAGAAAAGCAGGATATCATTCCGCCTTTGAATCTCATCCAACATTCCTCGACGAGATCCGACGCATGTTCAATAGCACCAAGATGAAGTCAACATACGACGCCGTCGTCGTAGGCGCCGGCCCCGGAGGCATGTCCACCGTAGCAGCCCTGCTAGACGCGGGAGCTCAAAAGGTCCTCTGGGTTGATCCCGCCTGGCAGGGAGGACGATTGAACGGCCTGTACCGGGAGATCTCATCGTAAGATCTCCCAATCATACTGATAAGGAATTGGAATGTTCACCATGCTAATTGACAAACTCATCCAGAAACACGACCGTCGCAATCTACCTGAAAGCGATCAACTCCTCCCAAACCCTGCGCTCCATCATCGACTCCACCCCGTCCCCCAACGCAGTCACCAAACTCGAATCCATGGACCACAACTCCACCTGCCAGCTCAGCGTCGCCGGCGACATGATCTGCATGCTAATCGAGGGGTTGCTCGCTCGTCCAGAGGTCGAAAAGCTGACAGCTCAAGTCGAGGAAGCGCGTCTAGACGTAGGCTCCCCTTCCCGCCCTTTCACCCCCTACACTCTCATATATCTCGAAACCAAGAACAGAACTCCAGAGCTGCGCTAACTCCAACGGCAGAAGAATATCTGGACCCTAACCACCACACCCCCCTCCCCAACCCCCATCAAATCCCACCGCACGATCCTCAGCACCGGCTCCCACCCGCGCACCCCAACCACCCACCAAAACCACAACCGGAACCTCCACCAACTCGACCTCGACACCTGCATGCGCCGCTCCCTCCTCCCCGACCTCCTCCCACGCAACCACCCCTCCACCATCGCCGTCATCGGCAACTCCCACTCCGGCATCCTCGTCGTGCGCAACCTCTACGAGCTCGCGCAGGCCGGCGACCACTCCGTAAAAATCATCAACTTCCACCGCCGCCCCATCAAGTACGCCATCTACACGGACGAGGGGATCATCTTCGATAACACGGGCCTCAAGGGCGCGACGGCTGAGTGGGCGCGCGAGGTGCTGGAGAAATCCCCGGATTCGGGAATTGTGCAGTTTGTGGATGATGGGGAGGATGAGGAGGCAGCGTTTGAGGAGTGGTTGCCGCGGTGTACGCATGTCGTTTGGGCGGTGGGGTATGAACGGAACCCGATCCCGAGGGTGTTGGTGGAGGGGAGGAGGGTGGATGGGGACTTGGTGTTTGATATGCGGTCCTCGGGATTTAGGGTCGTGGGGCTCGAGGGGCTCGAGGGGGTAGTCGTGAGGGGTCTGTATGGCGTGGGGATTGCGTTTCCGGAGGAGGTCGAGGATCCGGAGGGTCATGTGGAGGCTGCGGTGGGCGTGGCCAAGTTTATTGCGTTTACGCAGAGGGTTAAGGAGCGGTGGGTGGGAAGGGGTTGATTTTGTTGGAGGGGTTGTTTTGTTGGAGGGAGTCAGATCGGAGGGTTTATCCGCGGGGGAGTATGGTTCCATTGTAATGAATAAATGAGTACCTAGTTAAATAGAAATACAGCTTCAGGGGAGTATTACTATGGATCTGAATTCAGCCAGGGGTCGTCCAGCAGCTCCTGAGCTGTCTTCCTCTTTTCAGGGGTCCACTGCAGCATCGACCGTATAAAATCGAGAAACAGCTGCTGATTCTCTCCGGTAAGGTTCTCCTCTACCTCATGCAGTGAAGTTGCAGGGACAGTGACCCCTCCCGCACCCAGCCATTTACCTATCATATACTCGTCAGTACGACCCCCCACCAAACAAGGAAAACTCACCATCATCTGTAAAAACATGGTGAGTCTCCTGGCTCCGTCGCACGAAAGATAAAGGCGGCAGCCCGAGATACGCCACCATCTCAGCCACATGATGCGAGGGGGAAAAATCTCCGTCTTCGTCGAGCGCGTTGAACAGATGTCTGTCTTCGAAAACATCCCACACCTGACACCAAGTCAGACCCACATGTGCTTCTTACGATTGAGTTCCGCTTACCATCGCACCAAGACTCCAAATATCAACACTTGAGGCCCAATCCATATCGAATAGTACTTCGGGCGCTCGGTAGATCTCCGGCTGAATGATCCCCCTGTGAGAATGGCCGATCCTGGCCTGTCCCAGGTCGCAAAGAACCGGCTGTCCCCATAGGATGTCCTTGGGGAGGCGGAGCTTCCGGGAAGTGTAGATTGTCCGGTTATCGTCTATCACCTTCCGTGGACTGGGATTTTGTTGCTCGGCTTTTTCAAAATCCCTGAGCATCGAGTCATCGTCAATGCTGAGCATGATATTCGAAGCTCTGATGTCTGTCGTGGTTCAGGTTATTTGAAAGTTTTGGGATAGATGGCGCGGAACGCACCAGTATGGACCACCCCGGCCTCTCGGTGGAGAAAGTCTAGACCCTGTAGGATGCAAAGCAGGGTTTGTTTGAGCAGCGGCTCACTGAGCCGTCTGGACGTAGAGAGCATCCGCAGTTCGTTCAGCGACAGATGTATGGGCGGATGCACCAAGCATTGGTGAGTACCGTCTGGGCCAGGAATGCTGAAAGTATCATACAAGCCACGAACGTAGGCACTTCCGATGTGGGAAGAATTCAGCCTGCTCAGATGGTCATAGATCCTGATCTCGGACAGCGCCCGCGGAGAGTTGGTGTTGGTGAGCACTTTGATGGCTACATATTTGCTTTCACTGTGTAGAGCTAGGTCAATACTGTTTTTTGCTCAACTGTACCCTTTATCGTTTTGTTAAGCGACGAACCTTTTGTCCCTACATAGCCAGACAGTGGAGTAAGAGCCGTAACCTAGCTTGCCTACCACCTGGTATCGTGTGTTTAGGATCTCACCGACGTGTACAGGATAGAACTGTTGGGGCTTATAGAATGGTAGCCTCTCTTCCTCCCAGAGGGATCGTCTGGGGTTGGTGTGTGGCTGGGAACATAATGCACGTTTCCCGTGCAAGACTACTACTCGTGAGATGATCAGGATAGACTTGGTAAGGGGTATGCCATTCTGTATGGCCGATAGGTACCTCGCAGCCATGCGTTGGGCTGGTATCGCTGCGTGGGTGTAAGCTTGATGGAGGGAGGATTCAATTGAACTAATGCAAGGGGGCGGAGGCGGGAGCCGGGGCGGTGCTTGGCGGATTCTACATAGGAATTCTGGGGTCTTGTTTTATGCCGAAGGAGGTAGTCATCAAAGCCGTGACTTTTTTCTGCAGAATATTATTCCTCGACTTGCTTTCAGTCAACGCAGCGCTGCAAAGAAGTGCCTCATACAACTTGAGCATGTAGTAAGGAGTTGTCAGTCTTGATTTACGGGTACACTGGTGAGGGATATATCCCCGGTGGTCGCTTGCGGATGGCAGCCATCTAAGCATGTCTTTTCTCTCACCCTCGTGAAGACCAGCTGGCTTGATCTCTCATCTTTCAAGCTTGTATAGCCTAGTATGTGCGAGCATCACCTGGACCAGGTGGACAATCAAGTGTTTACCTAAGTACCTACAGTTATATACTACCTCATACCCTCACCATGATGGAAACACCTGAATATGTGCAGCTAGTCCAGATTAGGATTAGCCTTTCTGTATCCGCGAAATAAACAAACCGAGCAAACAGCACAAGTTGTGCTGCATTAATCCGGGATTATCCAATGGTGTGCGAGTCAAGCTATCGCTGACCTAAGCAATGCATCCGCATAACATGCTCCCCACCGATCCCATCGATGGCATCTCAATTCCTACCCAATTGAAGCTAGAGCGATATCAACAAAAATATCCATACATATTGCAGCGCCGCCGTTGGCTGATCAAACCAGGCCAGTTAAGATGACGCCATCTCCTTCACGCGTCGCCAGCATCATGCTGTCCTGGCTCTCGCTCGAGCTCGTGTCATGTTCAACCCTCCAAACGCTGTGGGCAGGGTACGGCCACATCTGCGCTATCTCCGCCCGCGCCACCACCTCCGAGGCCGCCGCCCATCTCGCCCAGCTCTGCGGAGTGGACTCAAAAGGCGCCGGGGGCACCTACCCGCTCATCCTAAAGCTCATCTCCCCGCCGAGCACAAAGGCCGGCACCCAGGATGAGGGCCACCTGCGCAAGATGCTGAGCTACGAGGTCGAGCAGTGCTTCTACAGCGAGGTGGTGCCGCGGCTGGGCGACGAGATCGGCGTGGCCAAGTGTCTGGCCTCGACGCGCGATATGGCCGGTAGGCCTGGCGAGGATGAGCTCCGGGGCCTGATGGCTACCATCATGGTGGATCTGCGGCCCGCATATCCGGTGGCCGGGGGCAAGAGGAGCTCTCTGAGCAGTACGCAGGTGCGCGCGGCGCTGCACTGGCTGGCTGGGTTTCACGGTCGGTCGTGGGCGTTGTTGTCGGGTAGCAGGGATGAATTGGTTCTGCCGCCGCTTGAGGAAGCTACGAGAAGGCAGAGCAGGAATGAAAAAGGTGGCAGTGGGTTGTGGTTGAATGGTGGGTATACGTACCTTGCCACCCGAAGGAAGGAGTACGCTTCTCTTGTCGATGATACGGACTCGGAGTGGTCCGAGGCGCTGTGCAGCGCACCCGAAGGCTTCTCCTTGTCTGTGGCTGAGATGGTGGCGTTGGTGTTGACGCCTTGCGGGAGGCCGACGGAGTCGTATATCCATGGGGACGTCAAGTCGGAGAACCTGTTCACCTCGGACAGTGGAGAGCGGGTCGCCTTCTTTGACTTCCAGTACGTCGGGCTGGGCCTGGGGGTGTGTGATCTCGCCAAGCTGTTTACGTGCTCGGTCCCGCTCGAGATGCTGGTTGAAGACGAGGATTATCTGCCCGAGCAGCTGCCGATGCAGGACGGGGAGAAAAGGCTGCTGGAGGGGTATCGCGCGCGGCTCCTCCAGGGTCAGGAGTCAGACATGTACCCGTGGAAGACATTTCGACGACACTGGGAGACGGCACTTGTGGACTGGTGCAGATTCCAGGCCTCTTGGGGGTTCTGGGGAAATACAGAGTGGCTGGAGGCTCGGGTAAGATCGATCCTCAGCGATCAGGGTTGGAGGGACTGGCTATATCAGGAAGTCAGTTCTAGAAGTGGTTAGTGACGAAGAAGCTGGAGCAGGGCTCGGCTCAAGGCGTCTTACTGTCTAATCTTAGATCCCTGAGTCAAACTAGAGATCCGAAATTTTAGCCCAGACCAGCGTTCTGTGGGCTTCCAGCCAGTCTATGTCGATAGAGGTTGGTTGGCTGGACTACTGCCAGGATATGCGGATCATATAGCCAGCATACATCATCAAAGAAAGCTTTCACCATGTCGAAAACAAATTCTCGACGGTTTCAGTGCGATTGGGCACCGAAGAAAATCTCTTCCGGGTACCATAACCTGCAGTTGTATTCCCTGTGGTTTCCCGGCCGAGTTAAGGTGGCACAAGAGGCCATGTGATAAAGTTGCACGGGCAACCAGATAAGAAGACGCCTGTGAGACCTTGAGACAAGGATGTTCGTCTCCGAGGTGATTTAAACATGCAAATCAATCTTCCGACTGGGTAAGTCCGATGCCAGAGTGCCAAGCCATTCTGCTTTAGACCGAAGCACCAGGATAGCTTGTTCGAGAAAAGGTGTATTGTGCGTACTCCAAAAGAATCAGTAGGCCAATCCTAGGAGAGACATGCCTTCACCCAATTATGACGAGCTGCTTGCATCTTTCTGTCAAACGATTTGCAAGCTGCCTTGGGAAAACCGGGCCGTATCTAGAGCTAATGCTGTGTCTGTCAGGGTGTGCAGTCTCGGCCACCGTCAAAGCCCTCTTGCAGCCTTATATGATGGTGCTTGACTAACGTGAAAATCACACCCTCAGACGGTTGTCTCAATTGGGAGCGTGGTCGGCGACCAAAAAGCAGCATGCTCAGCGCACACTTCTACAGCCCCCGATAGCCATGCTCTGGATTACCTAGTCCATCATGTAGCCTTGCCAGCTCATGCATCTCGAACCCATGACAATAAGCAATATCTGTCTTCATCAAAAGCAATACCGTAGCAAACAGTTTGTGTTTAGGCAGTAAATAGTGACAATGTGAGGGACTGTCTTGTCTGTTGCCTTTGAGCATAGCTCTCGCTGAGGAGATAGTTCACCATATTTGAAGATACATAATTGCCGCTGCGCCCTTCTGAGGATTGATGTAGTGTGATATGCCCTTTTCAGTCCATCAGTGCTAGCCCTGATTTTCGAGACCACGTTTCGTGTGACTTACCATGGTGCCTTGGTTACCCTTTTTCCTTCGTGGTGCAACAGCCATCAGTGCAGCTTGTAATATCAGTGAAGAAAATAGTAAGGATCAATCATGCTCCCTGCGCTATTCCAATGTTGTATTCGGTTGTCTCCAACTGGCAAGGGAGCTGACATCAATTCTACCCAAGGCCTATATCCTTACGGTACACTACCTACCAAATATCTTCCCCCTTTCATCAAGGACGAGGTATGATCGAGTCAGACACCAAGGTCCCTGGAAACGACGGCTCACTGATTCAACTCAGGGGGTAACTCAATACCCACCATGGCGAGACGTCTCTCCGTTAGGACCTCCCCCCGATACCGGGGTAACGCGTCATTATAACTTCACCGTCATGCGCGACATAACTGCACCAGATGGGTACAGGAAAAGCGCCATGTTGATCAACGGCCAATTCCCCGGGCCAACAATCGAGGCAAACTGGGGTGATACAATCTCCGTGACAGTGAATAATATGATAAAGACCGGAACAGAGGAAGGCCTGGCCATGCACTGGCACGGAATCACGCAGAAAGGCACTCCTTGGGAGGACGGAGTACCTGGTGTCACGCAATGCCCCATCGTGCCTCGATCCAGCTTCACCTACACCTTCCAGGCTGATCAATATGGGACTGGATGGTATCATTCCCACTATAGTGCTCAATTGACCGATGGCGTCTTTGGCCCGGTTATTGTTCACGGTCCCAACCACGCCAACTACGACTACGACCTTGGGCCCATCATGATCTCAGAATATCACCATCACGACTACTGGTCAAATCTGGTGGAAATCTTCTCCAGGCCACCCGTGATCCCGAATGTGGACAACAACCTGATCAATGGCCGTGGCATCTACAACTGCAGCGGAACCGACTGCAGCCCCGGCGCCAGTCTCTCTCGCTTCAGCTTCAGAAGCGGCAAAGTCCACCGACTCAGGCTCTTGAACACCGGATCTAACGCTAACCAGAAGATCAGCATAGACGGCCATACGATGACCGTGATCGCGAACGACTTCATCCCCGTCAAGCCCTACAACACGGACGTCGTCACCTTAGGCGCCGGACAACGCACCGACGTCCTCGTCAAGGCCACCGGCAGCCCCCGCGATGCCTACTGGATGCGATCATCCATTGACATGGACTGCCTCAACTCGACCGCAACATACCCAACCGTCACCGCAGCGATCTACTACGAAGACGCCGACCCATCCGCCTGGCCCAACACCACCAGCACCGCCGTCTGGCAGAGCAACAACTGCGCCGGGGATCCCCTCAACCAGACCGTCCCATACTACCCGCTCACCCCGCCAGGCACCCCCTCCACGACCGAAACCATCGAGATCAACCTCGCCCAGAACGCAACAGGTCACTACCTCTTCTACATGAACAACGCGACCTTCCGCGCCAACTACAACGCCCCGCTCCTCCTCCTCGGCCGCACGGGCAACTTCTCCGACCCTTACTACGCCAACGCCAACGCCTACAACTCCGGCGCCAACTCCAGCGTGCGCCTAATCTTCAACAACATCTACCCCATGCACCACCCGCTGCACTTACACGGCCATAATTTCTGGGTCCTGGCCGAGGGTCGAGGAACGTGGGACGGTGTCGTGGTGAACCCTGCGAATCCGCAGCGGCGAGACACGCAGATGATGCAGGCGGGCACCCCGGAGAATCCCGCGTATGTCGTGCTGGAATGGGAGCTGGATAATCCGGGCGTGTGGCCGCTGCATTGTCACATGTCGTATCATGTCAGCATGGGGCTGTCGTTGAATATTATTGTCTGTTTGTTCCTGTTCCATGCGAGTGCTGATGGCCTTTCTGGCGCGGTGATGAATAGCTACTGACTGAGGGACTGTCTTTAGGAACAACCGGAGAAGATCCAGCAGCTTAAGATCCCCGCCTCCCTGGCGAAGACGTGTCATGAGTGGGCGGTTTTCAGTGGTCAGGAGTTTGTGAATGAGATCGATTCCGGGGTTTGAGGTTGTTGTGAGGGGAAGGGGGGCAGGGTCCTGGGGCTCACGGAGACGTGGTTAGTGTTTTGCGAAGAGGTTTCGGCTCTTTGGGATAGTGAATGATTGTTTTCTAGGTAGTAAACTCATGTAAAGTAAATTGTTGCCCCTCTTCGGATGCTCAGATGATGATAGATTTTCTGCGTCGACCAATGGAAGTAGACGGATTCACTGGACATTCCTTCCTCAGGTCAACCGATGCCCCCATTCTAATTGCAAGGAGGTTCTGGAAGACCTTCCTAGTCCCTAGTCCCTAGAAGCCTGCTGGAATTATAAACCAAACCAGGCCGAAACGAAAGCTTCAGGTACCATCGGTGTTCCCGAGATCACAACAAACATTTTTCTGGCCACACTGGTGAGATATTTGAAACCGATATCCATAAGCAACGCCAGACAGTCGGAAAATGTGCCCGACTCGATGAGAAACTAAGGTTTGCCTCCCAATTACATGGGAGATGCGTCAGGCGTGTTCCCATTCAGCAGCGGTGCCGAAATTGGCAAGCGCTTCCGGAGGGGCAGAGCGGAGGGGTCTATACCTACCGCGCAGTTGACCCCATCTTGGAATGTGATACCGAAACCCTCCGCCGCGGAGTCCCCAAGTTGCAGCATATGATGGATCTAATCGGGCAGGATGAATTGCTCTTCTGCATATAAGAAGGTATCGCGATCCAAGACGGCTGCAACAGCCCAACCTCGCGGTGATTGTCCTCTAGATTCTTGCTTCCCGTCATTGACTCCGGCGGATCTCTCGCACTATGGCCGCAACTAGCTCAATAACAAACCTCTTCGACGTGACGGGTATTGTCGCGGTAGTGACCGGCGGCGGAAGTGGTAAGCGCGCAAACCCGCAAGACTGGACATCGTCATTCATCGCAAGCTAATGGGCGTTTGTGAAGGGCTCGGCCTGGAAATGACGCGGGCACTAGCAACCAACGGTGCAAAGAAAGTCTACATCATTGGACGAAGGAGACATATCCTGGATCAAGCGGTGGCTGAAATCGTCCGTCTTGCAAACCCCCGACACCAAACAATCGTCTTTCCTAACTGCTATCAGGGCCAAGACAACATCATCCCAATCCAGTGCGATGTCACGGATCCAGACGCCCTAAAATCCGCGGTCGCATTCATCGAGAAAGACATCGGCTATATCAATCTCCTTGTTGCCAACTCCGGCATCGCCGGGCCCTCGGGGAGCGTACCTTCTGGGTCGAGCATCCCGCAGGTGCAGGAGGCCTTGCTCCGAATCTCCATGCAGGAGTTCACGAATACCTTCCACGTGAACTGCACGGCCGTGTTCTACACGGCCATTGCGTTCCTCGGACTGCTCGATGCAGGGAACCAGACCCAGAACGACTACGCCCGCAAGGGCTGTCGGAGTCAGGTGATCGCGACCAGCAGTATCGGGAGCTTCAATCGACGCATCACGGCGGGGTTCGCGTACGGAGCCAGCAAGGCCGCGACCACGATGCTGTTGAAGGTGCTGGCGACGTACCTGGTGCCGTATCGGATCCGAGCGAATGTGCTTTGTCCTGGATGTAAGCGAGAGTTTAGGAGGAAAATCACAAGTCGAGGACAATATGCTGACAATAGGGGCCAGTGTTTCCAACCGATTTGACGACGGACCTGATTCATGGCAAGAGCCCCACGGAGGAAGGGGCGTTCCCGCTGGATCAAATCCCGGCTGAGCGCGCTGGTACCCCCGAGGATATCATGGGCCCGCTGTTGTATTTGGCCTCGCGCGCTGGGGCGTACTGTAATGGGAATTGTGTGCTTACTGATGGTGGTCGGTTGAGTGTTATGCCTGCTACTTATTAGCACGGCGGTATGGATCGGGCCTAGGGATAAAAGAGTGTGATTTTCCATTCAAGGATAAGATCGGTTCATGAATTCTAGCTTTTTAAGTCCCTGTGTCCGTCTGATTAGTGTCTATCTAGGGTAGAACCGGGGCATAAAAAAAAGGTTCGGCATGGAAGTTCATTGAGCCTAGGTAGTTGGACAAAATATCGAGAGGCTGTAGGTATAAGGAGCGCACATTCACACTCTTAATGCCAATTTTTCGTCATTCCTGGTGGGACACAAGAGACGATAGTGTTCAGTATATGCAGCGGAGATCCTAAATCAAAAATAACAAGTCAGTACTTGGCTTAGATTGTTCCACGCTACATGATCCATGATACGCCTGCCAAAGTTCATTGCCCAATGCCGCTTCAAACCCCCTCTCAAATCGCCACAATGATTTCCAGCCTGGTTCACCCAGCCACATTAGCGGAGAACTGTCTACAGTCACCGTTCCGATATAACGATATTGGGACCACGTGACTCGCGATATAAGGAGATTTTGGTGAACATCGTCCTTGATATAACAATGCTCGGCACAGAGAAAGCACCACTTGTCACTATCGAGGAGGCTCTGTATTGTGTGCGCAAACTACAGCTCTTCATCGCACAGCAGGACGACAACGATGATGCGGGTACCCGGTTTCTCCGGAAATTCCTTCGGCAGCTTCAGGAGTTTGAAAAGGTCTTGCTTATGAGGATGGAGAAGGAGAAGGCGAGGACGTGGAAGGCGAGGTAGAATGGTATTTCTACTATGAAATCCTCTCTTTTTAGTTTCTATCGGCAGCCTTGAGCAAGTATACCTAGTAGTTCATGGCTTAGAGTTGTTTTCTGCCGATAGTGGTTCGAAGTGTCTGATTGGTCGTCTAGAAATGGTGATGCTCTCCAAACCGAACAATTTTATGGACACAAAATTCGTTTGAAAGGGTTAAATTGTTTTGATATGAAAAATAAGTGGCCGGAAGACAAGACTAGCCGCCATTATGCGCGGCTGACGCAAGGGTCCAGGATTGGCAATCTGAGAAAGAAATTGGAAGGGTAAACAATCTACGGAGTACGGAGTAAGGATTCGCGTGTAGAGGCAATGGGAATGAATTTAAGGATCTGAGGGCAACATGTGATCATACTCAAAGTTGGATATCTCGCTGAGCCCAATATACGTCCTAGTTGGGACTGTTCGCAGGTGAATTGGGCGGTGGTATGGCTTGATGTTCCGCCCGATGGGCAGAACTGAGCTGTCAGAATGTTATGTTAAAATGCTAAGATTGTTAAGGGGTAAAGGAGCGACCGGGCCGAGCGGCACCGGTGCCGCTAAGCACCAGAACAGTTAGCGTAGTGTGATTGTTGATGTTTTCGATAATTGTGCCCACGTGATCAATAATATCCAATACCCTTATCGGTCATCCCACATTGCACTGATCACACACACGGAGCGAATTAGGAGTATTTCCACGGGAAACAATCCAGCTTAGCTTAGCTTTGGGTTAGGTTCTCTACTTCCAGTTAGGTACCAGCCAAGCCAGAGCTAGTGGCCAGTTCTGAGTCTCTGTCTGTCTGTCTGACTGACTGACCGCTCAACCTCCGTGCCTCAACCTTTTCTCCTCATTTCTCTCCTCCGGATCTCCTTCCACTTGTTTTCCCCCCCAGTCCCACTTCCTCCCTAATTTCCCCCCCCCCCCCCCCCCCCAAATACCCTCACCATCAACTCATCATGCGTGAAATCGTGAGTCGGCTTGTTCATCTTGAGCTTATCGATCGCTTGAAACACGAAATGCTAACTCTTGCCTCCCCACATCTAGGTTCACCTCCAAACCGGCCAGTGTGTACGTTGCACCCATTCGGGAACTGCCAGTCGTCTCCCTAGTACTGTACTTACGAACTCCCTCTCTACAGGGTAACCAAATTGGTTCTGCTTTCTGGTAAGCCCCAACTTTGACTACATCTCACCAACAACCCCAATCACCATGGCTAACACCCACCAGGCAGACCATCTCCGGCGAACATGGCCTCGACGGCGACGGCGTGTCAGTGATCCCGCGGGCACTCGACTCCTTCCCCTTCTGACATCCTTCCTAGATACAATGGCTCCTCCGACCTCCAGCTGGAACGCATGAACGTCTACTTCAACGAAGCCGGCAACAACAAGTACGTGCCCCGCGCGGTGCTGGTTGATTTGGAGCCCGGTACGATGGACGCTCTGCGCTCCGGCCCCATGGGCGGCCTGTTCCGTCCCGACAACTACGTGTTCGGCCAGTCCGGTGCCGGCAACAACTGGGCCAAGGGTCACTACACTGAGGGTGCCGAGCTGGTCGACCAGGTGGTGGACGTGGTGCGCCGCGAGGCCGAGAACTGCGACTGCCTGCAGGGTTTCCAGATCACCCACTCCCTGGGTGGTGGTACCGGTTCCGGTATGGGTACCCTCCTGATCTCCAAGATCCGCGAGGAGTTCCCCGACCGCATGATGGCCACCTTCTCGGTGATGCCCTCCCCCAAGGTGTCCGACACCGTGGTTGAGCCCTACAACGCCACCCTGTCGGTGCACCAGCTGGTCGAGCACGCCGACGAGACCTTCTGTCTGGACAACGACGCCCTGTACGACATCTGCCAGCGCACCCTGAAGCTGTCCTCCCCCTCGTACGGCGACCTCAACCACCTCGTGTCCGCCGTCATGTCCGGTATCACCGTCAGCCTGCGCTTCCCCGGCCAGCTGAACTCGGATCTCCGCAAGTTGGCCGTCAACATGATCCCCTTCCCGCGTCTGCACTTCTTCATGGTCGGCTTCGCGCCCCTGACCAGCCGCGGCGCCCACTCCTTCCGCGCCGTGACCGTGCCCGAGCTCACCCAGCAGATGTTCGATCCCCGCAACATGATGACCAACGCCAACTTCCAGAACGGTCGCTTCCTGACCTGTTCGACTTTGTTGTATGTCCTGCCCCCTTTCTTCCTAAATCCCTGAACCCTCGCCCTCGACCAACCAATGCTAATCCCCCTCCCCCCAACCAGCCGCGGTAAGGTCTCCATGAAGGAAGTGGAGGACCAGGTCCGCAACGTGCAGAACAAGAACTCGACCTACTTCGTGGAGTGGATCCCCAACAACGTGCAGACGGCGCTGTGCTCCGTGCCCCCCAAGAACCTGAAGATGGCGGCCACCTTTGTTGGAAACTCGACCTCCGTGCAGGAGCTGTTCCACCGGGTTGCTACCCAGTTCACCGCCATGTTCCGCCGCAAGGCCTTCTTGCACTGGTACACCGGCGAGGGCATGGACGAGATGGAGTTCACTGAAGCTGAGAGCAACATGAACGACCTGATGTCCGAGTACCAGCAGTACCAGGATGCGTCCATCTCCGATGGCGAGGGCGTCGACCACTACGAGGGCGAGGGCGAGGAGATCTACGAGGAGGAGGCTTAAGCCGTTGTCCCGGTTCAGCGGACTAGCTTGTAAGGGGATAGGGGTGGTTGGTGTGTCAAGTCGATGAAAATCTGTTCTCGTCTTATAAGTGTGCTTGGGATCGATTTGTTGAAGGTCGGCCTTGGCATTTATTTACGGACATAGTAATTTTATTTGGTTGGCGGGACTTGATTTGGTTCTTTTCTTGGTGTGTAGGGTGGCTTTCTGCCAGGTGGCGATTCTCAGAGTGATGGCAGGATGGGGACATCTACTTAGGGTGTTGACGTGATGCAGCAAGTGCAGCAGGGATAAGAGCTCACCTAACGATATAGCTCCGTGGTATACACACCTCCCCAATCCCCGCATGAAAATGCAGTATAACCCTCATCCAACCTCCCAATCCAAGAGCAGATACCGCGAGCCCTACCGACAACACCCCCCCTCCCCCTTTTCCCCATTCACCACCTCCAACCGACAAAAACACGACGCCCGCACCGGCACATCCGCCCCGGCCACCGCAGCCCGCATCCGCCCCTCCACACGCTCCGCATCCTCGACCCTCCCCAACCGCACAAAACACTCATGCACCCCATGCAACGCCCACACATTCTCCGGATGCCGCAGCGCCCGCGGCAGCGCATCCGTCATCCCCAGATCCGCCTCGTAGACCGCGACAGCCTCCGCGACGCGGCCCTGCTCCATCAGCAGCGCCCCGTACGCGTGGCGCGTCGGCTGCATCCAGCCCCACGGTTCGTCGTAGGGGAGATTGTCCTCGAGCGCGATGGCGTTGCGGAGGGCGGTGAAGGCGGCCTCGAAGTCGCCCTCGCGGTAGGCGAGCTCGCCGTCGAGCATGGCGGCGGCGATGGCGAGGATGTCGGCGCACTTGTTATTGAAGAGGGCGCGCGAGGGCTGCACGCGCGAGACGGCGGCGTGGAAGTGCTGGCGCTGCGCGCGGCACGAGGCCGTGTCCCCCGTGGCGGCGTGGGCGATGCCCTTCGCGTAGTGGGTTATCGCGGTGGTCATGGTGTAGAGGGTCTGGTTGGCCGGGAGGGCGAGGGCGAGGATGTCGGCCCACCGGCCGAAGCGGATCAGCACGTGCACGCGCACGGAGAGGAAGGCTTCGAGCCAGTCGGCCATCGGCGGGGATTCCACTTGGAGGAGCGACTCGGGGATCGAGGCTTCGAGCTGGGATGCGGTGCTGAGGGCGATTTCGGACTGCCCGGCGAACAGGGCGGCGTAGATGCGGAAGTGGTAGTCGTGCGAGCGGTACAGGGTGTAGAAGTTCTCGGCCCCGTTGCGCGCGTGGTACCGCTCGTCGGCGGCGATGGCGGCCGAGTTCCAGGTGATGGCTTCGGTGTACTGGCCGCAGAGCAGGTCCAGGTGCGTGGGCATGTGGTGCAGGTGTCCGCCGTCGGGGACCAGGCCGCGGAGGTGGTCGGCGACGGGCAGGGCGGATTCGGGTGAGGGGGACATCTCCATGAGGTGGATGTAGAGGTGGAGAAGCCCCGGGTGTTGGAGGGCAGTGGGCAGGGCTAAAGCGCGGTCGAGCAGGGCTTTGATCGTGAGCGTGGGCGCGCCCTCGGTGGGTGCGCCGGTTCGCAGGTCCCACAGGTCCCACGGGTGCAGGTTCATCAGCGCGTCCGCGTAGGCGGTGATGACGTCGAGATCATCGGGGAATTCGCGGTATACTGCCTCCATGGCTTGGGCGAAGTCCTCGTTCCATGCGGAGAATGGCTTGGTGGGGGTCTCCTCTGGATATCGCGACTGGATTGCCTGGATGAGTGCGGCTTCGACGGCTGATACGTGGGGAGCGTGGGATTCGGCGGTCTTCGCGGCGGCGTGTCCGCGCCGGACGACGGTGGCGAGATCGACCTCGTCGAAATAGCTCCAGGGCTTGTTGTAGTTGGCGCCGATGGCATAGGCTAGCCCCCAGTAGGCCATGGCGCAGGTCTCGTCGGATTCGATGGCATGCTCAAAGCACCGGGCGGATTCTTCGTGGTTGAAGGCGTACATCCAGATGAGGCCGCGGTTGAACCATGTTTGGCTGGTGGAGGAGGCGGTGGTGACGGGGCGGTGGTAGGTCCCGAGATCGAAGTATTCTACTGACATGATGGCTATGGTCTGGATTGAGCTGATCGTGTGTATGTTCTGCTATCAATCTGTTGTTTCTCAGCCACGGTGGCTACGAGGCCGATATGGCGGGGTCAGGTCTTGGCGTGGCGTGATCGACAGGTGTGTTCAGAGCTGTGTATCAAGCTGTACTACCTTTGACTGCCACTTGGAGGAGAGTGATGGTTGACAGACGCTATCCCCGGCGGATCTGAGGGTAGAAAAGAGTGTTGCCCCGATTGAAAGCGGACGAAGGCATCCACCGTCACTTCTCCAACAAGCTGCTCCTCTGGGTTAGTCTATGCGGGGCTTGGGTGATTGCGTTTGCTATCGACGATAAGATAAGCATTGACGGGCAATGAGCATAGCAACTACACCTACTGGAGTCTGTGATACCACGATGTTGGCGTTGGCTGTGATCGAACGCAATCCTGTGCAGAATGGACCTATCGAGTTCCTTCCTGCAAGGCCACGTATCAGCTGAGTTACTCTGCACCTTCCAGATGCGGTTCAGCGGTCCTGGCACTGCATGTCTTGTATCATCCCCGCAGTGCAGTCTTATCGTCGGAGTTGATATGCAGTCCAGCGGCGTTTGAGGATCCTCCTATTTGTTGTTTACACCGAGCCCCTTGGCCATTGCAAGGTCCCAGCTTCTTTTATTCACTCTCCTTGATCCTGGTACTCTCCTCAATTGCCATCAATACCCACTCGTTTAGCTCCACCGTGATTCTAGACACCACCCGGACACATATACAAGCTCAACTCGACAATTGTACAGACCGCACGCAATCATGATCAGCGCGCAGGCTCGAAGCTCCGTCACCAAACTCCGTCATCCACTAACCTCTCTACGCTCTCAGTCCTCGATCGCGACTCCCTCCTCGATTCTCTACGCAAAGATCAACTCTCCCCCGTCCAAAGTCATCGCCAGCCGAGGCCACTACCTCATCACGGAAGATGGCCGGGAGATCTTCGACGCGACAGGCGGTGCAGCCGTCGCGGCAGTCGGTCACAACCACCCGACCATCAAGAACGCCATCATCCAGCAACTAGATGAAGTGGCGTACTGCTACTCCCCCTTCTTCACCACTCCGGCTGCCGAGCGCATCGCAACCTTTCTCACTGAGTCCACGAATGGCGAGATGACCAAGACCTTCATCGTTAGCTCCGGTATGCGCACTCCTCATACGTGACAAACAACCAAGCTAAGGTGAAACAATGCAGGTACGGAAGCCATCGAAGCATCTCTCAAAATCGCCCGGCAGTACCATGTCGAACGCGGAGAGCCCCAGCGGACCCGGTTCATCGCGCGGAGGCAGTCCTACCATGGCAACACTCTGGGGGCGCTCGCGACGGGACACCACAAAGCACGGAGAGCGGTGTACGAGGACATACTGTCCAAGAATGTCTCCCATGTGTCGCCGTGCTACCCGTACCGAGGTAAGACACCCGGGGAGAGTGATGAGCGCTATGTTCAGCGGCTGGCGGATGAGTTGGAAAGGGAGTTTCAGGCCGTTGGACCGAACACCGTTTGCGCTTTTCTCGCGGAGACGATTACGGGGGCTGTAAGTGTCGGCTTGGCTAGACTGTGTATTTGGCAGACTGAGGGGCGCTGACCGATAGAACAGACACTTGGTTGCGCTTCTCCTGTGCCGGGCTACTTCCCAGCGATCAAGGCAGTATGCGACCGCCACGGTGCCCTGTTGATCATGGACGAGGTCATGTCGGGCATGGGGCGCTCGGGGACTCTGCATGCATGGGAGCAGGAGGGTGTCGTTCCGGATCTGCAGACCGTGGCCAAAGGTCTGGGGGCCGGGTACGCGCCTATTGGGGCCCTGCTCGTGGGGAAGAAGGTGGTTGATGTGCTGACCCAGGGTACGGGCGGGTTTGTGCACAGCCAGACGTATCAGGGCCATCCGGTCGCTTGTGCTGCTGCGTATGCTGTCCAGACCTTAATTCAAGAACAGAACCTGCTGGACAACGTCAGAGTTCAGGGCGACTACCTGGGGAGACTGCTGACAGAACGCATCGGAGGTCATCCGAACGTGGGGGATGTCCGCGGTCGGGGACTGTTTTGGGGGGTGAGTTGCTTTTTTACTGTGAGTAACAAAAGCTGACTCTTGCTAATGAGGCATAGATCGAGTTTGTGGCCGAAAAAAAGGCAAAGACACCCTTCCCCGTCAGTGACCATGTTGCGCAGACAGTGCATCTGGTAGGCTTGCAGGATGAGTATTGCATTTCCTTACTGCCTAGTAGCGGAAATGTTGACGGGACTCAGGGCGATATTGTTCTGATTGCTCCTGCATATAACATCACTGCTGCTGAGGTGGAGGATCTAGTGGATAGGGTTGAGAAGGTCATCGAGTCGGTGTTTGATCAGTCTTGACTTCACCTGTGCAGGTGCCGCTTGCGTTGTGTCTGCAGTCCTGTAGCCAAACTGACATAATGATATTGTTAAGCGACTTGCCAATTCACTTGAAATTGACCACTGGAACATTCTACCAATATGACTGCAGCGCCACGGCTTGGAACATGCTCAAGCCTATATAACTTGTTCATTGGCGAACCCTCCACCAGGACAGCAAGCCTGAAAATCTCCCAACGTGAGGCACTCCCACCGTCCATCCCCAATCCCCAATATCAACCTCAGTGTAGAGTTGGTTGTGAAGATTATCGATAGCTTTCAAGACCGTGGAGCGGTCCTTGATAATTCGCGGGGGAGTGTTTGAATGGGGATTGTGATTGGGGACGTGCCCTGAAGGGAGGTGACCTGGTAGTGGTTCATGGTCATTTGAGACTTTCGGCAGATCTGTGCTCGGTCAGTAAGCTAGACTGTCTGGTATGCATCGCCCAACTCGGACTATTGGCAAAAGTGTGAGCAGGCACTGAGCTCTGTCTGCTATCTCCTGCGTCTCATCCGGGGTGTGGTCCCTGCAAGGCCCGATATCGTTTGTTTCAGGCTGTGGTGCTGTACACAGCATGCATTTTCGCGTGATGCGACTGCTTTGAGGCTTCGTTTCTTCTGTCATGCTGAATAGCTGTGTCTACCTCCTGCAAGCGGCATGATGCAAGTTTGCTAACCCCGCGAACAGAGAGGTATCCTATCAGGCAATCACGTAGGCGAGAGAGTTGCACAAAGCGACAGGGATCATGCTATTCGCCTCCTCGACTATCCAGGAGTGCCAGGTGATGCCGTGTCAAAGGTGGAGGTGCACCTGACACTGTGAGCCCTAACGGACATAGCTGAGAAAGGGCAATCTCTTCTAATATTCTCGCATCCTCCTCTCATGGTAGACACGTGCAAAAGACAGCTGTGAACCCCAGCCATAGTCCTGAGGAAGTTCATTTACCCATAATCAGAACTCACAGACAACCAGGGGCCAGACCCGTAGGTTGGCGCTCTACATAACTGTCGTCGGTATCGAGGAGGGCCGCCCCCCGACCTCCGACTGGGGCGCGTTCCATCCCATCCCATTCCCGAGATAAAAGTGTCGGACCCCACTTAGTGCCAACACAGCCACACAGCAGACCATGATGCTTAATCTCCTCGGGGGAAGAGAAGGGTTCGTGGCCCAATGGGACTCAACTGCCGAAGGAAGAGTCGAAATGAATCTGGGGATGGGATGGAATGGGGGGCGATGTGCAGGCGCCGTTGCCAAGGGTCAGTCGCGCTCAGGTTCGTATCACAGTGTCGGATATATTAATATCACCCAACCGGCACAGATAGTCCACTGCAATCTGGAATGACCTGTTCCCATGGGGCAATGGGCAAAATCGGTTGCTCCTCGGCTAAATAGTCCACAGCGCGCACCGTACCCTTGTTAATGCCGAAGTTTTCGCACTGAGGTCCGGATTGGTTACGTAGAACTTAGAAGGGTGAGTTGAGGGTTTTGCAGGAGAAGAGCTCGACTCCGGTGGAGTCAGTGGCTCGAGCTTGTGAGTCTGGTTTCTGATGATTGATGCACAGTATCTACTGGTCAACTGACTCGTGGACTGGAGGATGACGCGGCGGAATCTTGGCTCCACCGGGCATTTCAACGACCCCTGCAGAAGCAGTAATCTAATAAACACCAAGCGAACATCAAGATGAAACCACACCAGGGGTTTTGCAGCAGCGAGGACTTCGTCTCGAGCTCGGCTAATGCCGACCGTACCAATGAAAATTGTGCCCTGACTGGATCCTCCCCACCCCCCTCCCCCCACCCACCTCCATCAGCGCCCGTGCATACTCCGTCAACCATGCATACAACCTCATCCCACACTCGCACTCACTCACACGCACCTCCTCCCCTGCCAAGTGCCAACCATAGCTTCAACAACTTGGCTAACGCTTGTTGTCGAGTTTCTCCATCTTCCCCCTTGGCACGGAGAATCCTGAAACCACCAGTCGGTCCTCAACACGACCAGCGCTAAGCTATCCGTATTTCCCGGCTGTCATGCTGCTTGCTCACGATGATACTTAAGATGCGCTGGGGACGACCCTCCCTCTGCTGTCATCACCAACCCAGTCCTTCTTTTCTTTCTTTTCGTTGACCTGTACTTTTCACTCTTTCCCGTCGTTCTTTCATTCTTTTACCATGCAGCAGCGCAGTGCGCTCCTTTTGGCCTTGGCCGCGCCTCTGGCGCTGGCCTGCGAGAGCCCCAAAAACCACGCTTGTGCCTCCATCTACTCTGTTTCCTCCGTGGCTGCAGCCAGCTTCTGCGCCACCTTCACTGCCAGCGCGGTGAGCGAGACGACCGGCGTGCCGGACGCCTTCCTGTCGGCCTGCGACTACAAGACCAAGCACCTGTCCAGCGCCTGCAGCTGTCTGGGGCCTGCCACCGGGGCTGCCGCGGCCGCCACCAGTGTGGTACGATGATTCCAGTCCCCGACCGCTGTGACAGCATCACCTAACCCCCAGCAGAGCACCGCAGCCCCCGTCGTCGCGACCTCCACCACCGCCGCCGCAGCCTCCACCTTCCAGACCTCCTCGAAGGTGGCCTCGACCAGCCAAACAGCGTCCACGACGCTGGCGCCCGTCACCACCGAGATCGCGGTGGCGGCCACCTCGGCCGTGGGCAACGGCGGCACGACCTGCACGGTGACCGAGTACGCGTCGATCTCGTCGGCGGTGGCCTCGTGCTCCAACATCCTGCTGTCGGGCGTCAGCGCCCCGGCGTCCAGCACGATCGACCTGACCGGGCTGCAGACGGGGGCGGCTGTGATCTTCGCCGGTGAAACCGTACGCTGCCCTGCCCTCCCCTTTTTCCAATCGTAACCAGACTAACGCCTCCAGACCTTCGGCGACACCTACGACAGCGACTTCGACCCCATCGTAATCTCCGGCACGGACCTGACCATCACCGGTGCAGAGGGCCACGTCATCGACGGCAACGGCCAGGCCTACTGGGACGGCGAGGGTTCCAACGGCGGACAGGACAAGTACGCCCCCCCTGCCCCTTTAACCCCAACCCTCCCCCCCCCATCAACCAGTACTAACCTCCGCCAAAAGACCGGACCACTTCATCGTCCTCAAGAAAATCTACAACAGCACGATCAGCAACCTGTACATCCAGAACTGGCCGGTACACTGCTTCGACGTCGAATCCAGCGAAGGCCTAACCCTGACGGGCATCACGCTCAACAACACCGCGGGCGACTCGCCCAACAGCCTGAGCGGCGACGACCCGGCCGCGCACAACAGCGACGGCTTCGACATCAAATCCTCGACGGACCTGACGCTGAGCAACAGCTGGGTGCACAACCAAGACGACTGCGTGGCCATCACCTCGGGCACGAACATCGTCGTCGACAACCTGTATTGTTATGGCGGCCACGGGCTGAGCATCGGCTCCATCGGCGGCAAGTCCGACAACACCGTCGACGGCGTGACTTTCAGCAACTCGCAGGTCGTCAACTCGGAGAACGGGTGCCGCATCAAGACCAACTCCGGCGAGACCGGCGAGGTGTACAACATCCGCTACGAGAATATCACACTCTCCGGCATCTCGGACTACGGCATCGATGTCCAGCAGGATTATCTGAATGGCGGGCCGACTGGCGAGCCGACGAATGGGGTGGCCATCGAGAATGTCACGTTCGTCGATGTCACGGGCACGATGAGCGATGGTAAGGATTATTATATCCTGTGCGGCGATGGGAGCTGTGAGAATTTTACGTTCGAGGGCGTCAGTATTACCGGCGGGAGTGGGGATAGTTGCAATTATCCGGATAGTGGGTGTCCTTAGGGGGTGGAATTTGGGGGGAAAGGTGGTGGTGGTCAGGGGGCGAGGTGATGGGTGGACGGGGGTTGACGTGGTTTGTAACTATGCTATTCTATACTATACTATATCGATACAGAGCTGTGGATCGGCATTTCGTTCTGAAGTGGAGATGGGAGGGAGGGTATGGCTGTAAATGGGTTACTATATCATGCAGTCGTCTACCCCATTGCCGGTTAGCCACTGTGGACAGTCGTATCCTAGATGCTCCAGACTTCAGACTCAGGCTAAACTCTACCTACGCATCATCGAATGCATTGAACTATGAAGCAAGACACCACCCCCACCTATTTATCGATGAGTTTCTGTAGACCGGTCGCCCGGTCCACCTCGTACACGTCTATCCTGTATCACATTAGTGCAACGCAACCGCAAACACCCTAAATCATTAGCATGCAACCACCCTCCCACCCCCCAGCAACATGCACTCGCACAAATACATGGCATAAACTCATAATGCATCACAGCAACCCCTCCACACATGCTGGTCGTCCTCCACTCAAACAATGGCATAAAGCAATACATGCGACCACCAGAAATGCCCAATGCTGGCCACCACACCGAATGCACCACTGAATGCACCACCGAATGCACAACCAAGCAAAAGCTAAGAACTCCCCACCCAGACTGACACCGTCGCAGATGTCGTGTAGATCATGAATCCAAAGCCTAGCACCACCATCGCAATGTCGCCGCGCTTGGCCCACGGCGACTGCGCCACCCCCTTGTAGTGCAGATACGCCGGGTAGATGTATACCAGCGGCACGCAGGCGAACGAGCCAATCAGCGAGACAAACTTGTCCAGGTCCCCAGCGCCCACGGCGGACAACACCCCGCAGCCCAGCACGGCTATTGTCCGGAACACGTTCTTCTTCCACTTGATCATCGGGTCCCGCTTGCCCGATCCCTGGCCAAACAGCTTGCCCTCCAGGATGCGCACGGCGGGGAACAGCTGAATCGGCGTGCTGATGAGGATGGCCAGCGAGTAGATCAGCTGCAGCGCGTTGACGAACCGGTCGCCCTGCGGGAAGTTGCTGATGATCTCCGTCTTGGTGTCCGCGCCGAAGGTGGCGTACGAGAGCGCCCCGACCGCCGTGAAGAGGACGGTGGTGATCCCCATGACCAGGTAGAGGAGGCGGTCGAAGTGCTCGGGGTGTTTCATGGACGACTGGATCGGGAGGATCAGCCCGATGCCCTCGAAGGTGAAGATGCACGACCCGATGGTCAGGGTGAACGACTGCCGGTTGAACAGCTCCACCGTCGACGCCAGCCCGTGTGAGGCCAGGCTCGCGATGTCGTAGCAGTAGATGTAGCTGAGTCCCATCAGGATGAACACGTCCGCCAGTAGTGCCACGGGCCCCAGCTTGGAGATGTTCCGGATCAACGCCATCGGGACCAACACCACCAGCTGCAGCCCGATCAGAGCCCCCGTGGTCAGCGCCTCGGGCGGCGCGGAGCTCACCGCTGTTATGAAGGAGTGGACATTCTCCGCCGTGAAGATGATGCACGCGCACACGAACCCGAACTGCGAGATGGCGATCGACGACAGGATCAGCGACCGTGCGCGCGGGCCGGCGATGTGTTCTCCAATGTCACCGTAGCCTCCGCCGTACCGTCTGCGACATTCCAACAACAGATGAAAGCACAGGGTGCTGATCAGCGATACTGTGACGAGCGTGATGGATGAGAACAGGATCCCTCCGTTGCGGAAGGCCTTGGGGAGGAAGATGATGCCCGTGCCCACGAAGGCCTTGAGCAGCGTGAAGAAGGTCTTCACGTTGGACGCATCCCCGGGTCGACTGACGCGGGCGCTCTTCCTACGACGCAGCAACGGGCTCCGCTCGTGGGCCTCCCGTTCTTCTTCCTCCGCGATCGCCGATTCCTCCTCATCTGTATCAACCAAGTCCTCGCCCGCGAAGTTGCCGTAGTTGTCCAAGAAGTCGAGGAAGGAGGCCGTCACGCCACGTCCATCCAGCCGACCGTACTTGTTCTGCAGGAAGTGCCGTCGGAAGCTGCCCGGTTCGAGCGCAGCGACGCTCTCCTCGACGGCATCGTCGTTCTGGCGGGGAAGGTGGGAGAAGGTCAGGGCTCGTTTGTCGAGGCGGGCCTGCTTGGAACGGGCGTCGATGCGATACAGGTCCCGGTGGATATCGCCGCCTTGGAGTCTCAAGGAAGACTGAGGCTCGGGGCCGGACTCGCCGGAGTTGTGCTCGTCGGGGGCATCGGGAGGGGCGAGTTCCTCCTGCAACGAAGCGGTGAACTGTGGGTCGAGGTGTTGGGACAGGATGTTCGCCTCCCTGGGATCAGGGTCGACGGTATCCCGGAAGGATGAGCTCGTAAAGTCTGCCATTGTCAGTGGAATGAAAAGGGAGTGCAAAGAGCAAGCATTGTTGGACGAAGAGAAAGTCCAAAAGAGTCGAGGGCGAAGGGTCGCAGCAGGCGCAGCCCCATCATGTAATGGTGATGACGCTGTTGATGGGGCCCATTGCGAACTGAGGGAGGAGAAAGCCACGGGATGCCGTTGGGATGTGTTGATTGGTCAGGGACTCCCCCCGTCGTGGATACACGTGACCTTAAGGTTCTCCGGTGGCGGCTGACTCAACCGACACCTGCCGTCTCAGGCATCCGTCCCGTCTCTTTGTTTCGGTGGTTCCCCTGCATGAAGCATCAAGCCACCGTCCAACACACACTGAGCTTCGAAACTAATAGATGATCTTTACTTGGTTACATATCTCTACGGAGACTGCTAGACCTCTACTTTTACAATAGAGCTGGTGATACATCATGGTGTTGTTTCAGATGAATTCATCCACTATCCACCTCCTCAACACATGTTGACATATGCTAACGAGTCAATACATTAACCTCAGCTAAGAAGACCACAACACTCCAATAGCTTTTAGTACATGGTTCCGTACTAAAAAAGAAAGAACCGACTTGTTTTGTGTTTGTAACACAAGCAAAAGTGACATAACCAGATCCAAAATGGATACCTCCCTTCCCTCGCAGCATCCAACAGCAGAACATCAGTTCAATCATTCTCAATCATTTTCCAACAGACAAAGCTTTGTGATAGTTCAGTCTCAGGGGCAATGGCCCGGGCCGGTGACACCATTGTTATAATTGTCCAGCGTAGTGGCCCAGCCATTCACTTGGCTTTTTTGCGCATTGGTGAGGCTACCGCTGGTGGTCCAGTCTGCGCTATTTTTAGTGGCGAGGAAAGCGTCCGCAGCCTGGATGGTACTTGCAACAGCGGAGCCGTCCGCACCGCTTTTGATGTTGAGCTTCGCGGCAAGCAACTGCGCATACAGCTTGTCAATGCCGTTGCTAGCGGTGGGGATACCCTCGATGGTGACGGCTTGAGCTGCGCTCTCCACCTTGACGCTCTTCGACCCGCCTTCTGTGCCGAGCCAGATCGGTAGTAGCTGCGGGGTGATGGCCTCGATATGATTCTTCCAGTACCCGATCGTCCGCGTGCAGCCGCCGCCGCCGCCCCCGCCGCTGCACTTGACCGTCACCGTTGCCTGATCACTGGGCCCGGGCGACCCGTCGTCGTAGGTGATGGAGGCGGTGTTGGGATTATCTCCCTCGTTAGCACATGTGAATGTGCGGGTGTAGGGCTTTGTCCCGTCATCGGAAAACTGCCCTAGCGAGCCCTGAAGGGTGTCGGAGACCGTTACGGAGTTGTGCACGAGCGTCTCAGTCGCTGGAATCGTTGTGGTGGCGGACTCGTTCGGCCCAAACGGTTCTCCTAAGTGCCCGGAGTGATTGGTAATCGTCGTGTCGGCTGTCACCTTATAGGTGCCGCTGTTGGCGTTCGGGATGTCGATGCTATAGGGGTAGCAGTAGGTCTCCCCGGCAGCCAGGACCGGCTTAGCCGACACATCCAGCTGCGGACTCAGTATGACCGTAGAAGACGGCGGCTGCGTCACCTTAAGGGTTGACTGGAGGTTCTCAGTTGCAACACTGCCACCGTTATGGATGCAGACCTGCCCGTCGATCCAGGTGCGGACAGTCCCGTCGTCCTTGGTCAGCACCACCGTGTAGTCCACGGTCCCACTCTGACCTTGGACCAGATTGAGTACGGTTGGTTTAGCCGTCTTGTCGATTGTCCACGTGAAAGTTCGGGTTCGGTGCCCCTTGATTGTCATCGTCTCGCTGAGCGTTGTGCCCGACTGGCCGCCCCCCTGGCCGCCCGCGGCCTGGATTTCCTGCCTTTTGCTGAGCGCTATGTCCTCAGTCTCGGCAGGCGCCGGCAAGGCGGAGACCCCCCAAGCTACGACGAGTGCCAATACAAACACCCATCCGAGACGGAGCAGCGAGGGCGTTTTCATTTTGATATTGCCCCTTGAGTTGGAGTGCGATCGAACTTGTAAGCTTTGGTATTTCTGATTTCAAAAACAGATTGGATGCCTGGGCGACGAACTATGAATTGTCCTCGAGAATCAATTCTTAGGGTGGACATCGAACGGTTATTTATCACTTTTTAGACAGCGTTCAAGCCCAATCCAGGACGCTGGTTCTTTCCGAGATCAAGGAGCTATCACAAGAGTCTCGCGCATCATAGGAGAGAAGCTAGAAGGGCCGGTTGCTTTAGATTTCCTGGAACATGAGCCCGAGAGGTCATTTTTTCCGAGTGTGGCCATTGTTTGCCATCCGATCTATGAGTTTTGGTGGTACACTTTTGTGACTGAAGGCCCCTTCCTTTGTTGCAAATCGCGGTGGACGTATCACAAACAAAAGCCACCAAAAGGACTCAGGCGCGTTCACAAGCTCTCACCACGGAAAAGCGAAGTAAGTGGGAAAGTGGTAATGGAGGAGGGTAACGGGAATAATAGAGAAGACTACGAAGAGGAAGCGGAGGAGACCTCAGCTAGCACGTATGGACTTACTTACCACCGGTCGTCGAGACTCTCTGCCAACAAAGCCTAGTCTGGTCACACTTGGTCGTGCCGTGTTCCTTGATCGGGTATCTGAAGATAATAGGCCAGATGCAGAAATGTTGCCCCTATGACCTACACTCATGCTGCCTTGTGATAACGGGGACTATAGAACTCTTGGGACGGACACAACTGCGATAATCAGGATGCACGAATTAGAAGGGCTTAAAAGGCCCTAGTGGCCTATTCATTTGTGGTAACATAGCGGACGTCATCATTACTACTAAGGGGCGCATCCTTACAAGTCTGCGCATTCGGCCGAGCTATATAGTGATTAGTTTAAGCCCCCGGCCTCTTGCGAAAGCTTAAATCTTTATACGAGCTACTCGGCAACCATCCATCGGCTGAGTCCTGGTAATCTGCAGCGGGATCCCGGGTTCTAGTAGCACGATTACCGCGGTAGCGGCTAACTTGAAGCATGAATGAATGGGCCACCAAGAATTTTCCGCTTCACAATCATCATGTATTCAAGCGACCATGGATTCTGTCGATGGCTATGTCTAGCTCTCCACAAATAGACAAGCAATCGAAGCTTGATCTGCCAAACGCAGGCGCAGAGGGAAATATACGAATAAGACGCCTTTGATATGACTTAAAGTTTAAGCATAGACCAGAGGGCCTATATGAGGCTACCTCTGGTCCAATGCCTACTAGCTAAGGTATCCTATTTGTATGTCCAACATTCATTAGCGCAAATGCTAAGCGGTCGCGTAGGCAAATCAGAATAACTCAATAACCATGTATTATCGGCCACAATAGGAGTACCTATGTATTACTCGGTTGAACTAGCCGGATTCTGCAGCTTTGTGATCGACTCGGCTCCGAAGAAGCCTAATACAGCTAGGATGTAACTACGTAGCCGCAATCCTGGGTCGCTTATGCTAGTCCAACAGACCTGGTAATCCTCTAACTCTCGCGACCCGGTACCTGGTAGCGTACCCATTAATGCTATTTACCCAACCCATTAAGAACGACATTAGGTCCTGTAGGCTGATTCTGGGATTGTGGAGGCGGATTTTCAAGCTCTGTTATCGTTTCACTTCTGCGAGATTAGCTTTTGTCTGTTGTCGATATGTTGCGTAAGAGTTGTACTATACCGTTGACTCTCGAGCAAAAGGGTAGCAATCTCATACCTTGCGTGGTCTTCTTCTCTCTTCCGTATTGACTGTCGAACCGTGCACAGTGACAATGGTCTTTGAAACAGGCCGGAATCCCATAGCTATACCCTTGAGTTGTAATCTTCAGACGAATTGCTTGATCTCCTAATGGAGATCCATGGTCGTTGGAATATCCCATGGCTCTGCTGAAAATGGATCCCATCTCGAGGAACTGGGGTTAGGGGCTCACGGGTCCACGGGCAACAAAGGCGGTTCTCACGGAACTTTAGAGGATCGGGCTGTCTTCCTCAGCTGTATGATCAATGATGCCAAGGCTGCGCAGTGGTAATTATTACGCAGAAACCTGTTGTATAACTGGTGTAGTTCTGTCTAAGTTTAGCCAGTCATACTTTTTGTCTACACGAGGACACTTTCTCTTCAGGACAACGTGAAAACTGGGCAATCATATAATTCCAAAACTCTTCAATCTTCTAAAATCTTGAACAAATGATGATGATGATGATGTTTTTCACACGATGAAGCCCCAGAACTTCATCTCGACAAACTGATAAACTGAATTCTGGGTCTTTTCACTCCATAGTTGACGAGATATGCCGTAAAGCAAGTCCACAATCGTCTCCAGTAATTCATAAAAAGGTTTGTCACTAGCCCCGCAGTCGAGCCTTTGATGTGTATGCTCTGGCAAGAGGATCACAGATGTGGTACATTCAAGGAGAAAAGGCGATAATGCACTGGTCATGCATCCTAGCCATCCATTTACCTGGCCGCTCAACCCGGCGCTTAACGCATCTTTAGACATTTCGCTTTTCTCAACCAATCAATTATTCTAGAAATATCATATGCATACGAGATACACACACCTTTCGCTTTCTTTCTTTGCTTCTTCTTTCTCCTTTGTTCTTTCTCTCATTTCTTTCGACTCAGAAATGGTAACTAATTACGAACCAGCCTTCATGCCAAACTAAACCCGCCACATACTAGGTATTCACTTGGTCTCTTGACCAAGGCACTGCTTCGTAGTATGACTGACCACGCTTCCTGACGGGAGACTACACAATATCCTGTCCTCTAAAATCCTTAATCTTGTAGGAGACCAAAAATCCTCCTGTTTTCTCGTCCAATAGACGGACATGGATTAGTGACGCCTATGTTGGCTTTCTGTTCTCGGCTACTTGCTCTCCAGAGCCTCGTGGCCAGCTTACACCCCTGCATCTCAAGAGTGACGTGGCAACTAGGCGACTCTCAACAAAATGATCTGGGACTTGCATAGCCAGTTGGACTAACCTTCAACCCCCTCGACCGATTCCCTTCCTTCTACTCTCCAACAGTCATCTTAGTGTCATTATGGAATCTCGAGATGGACACCGAATTCGGCGAGTGAGTACAGGATGGTGATAGTTCTGGATTCAATTACAACCCGCTTACGAGAAGCAGAATCATCTCATCCCCGCTCTTTACCTTCATCGTTGGCAAAGCAAAGAAAGAAATCACGGTGCATTCCGAGGCCCTGGCCAGCCTGTCCCCCACCCTGGACAAACTGATCAATGGCGAGATGATTGAGGCCAAAACTCGTCGGGTTGACTGGTCGGAGGTAACCGAGGAAGCCACGTTCCTGCGACTGTGCGAATATGCTTATGTGCGCAACTACACTCCGCCGTCGTGCGCGGAGAGAGAGATAGTCCCGTCACGCATGTCAGTATCGCGGTTGCCCGAACAGCCGGCAGAGCCGGAACCTCTAGCTGAATCTCCAGATCCCGGTGATGGTGTGTGGCTGGTTCTCCCCGATTCATTTAAGATGAAACGGCCAGCAGGCTGGAAAGTAAATAGCGGATCGGAACAGAATCTAATCCTCCCCGGAGGGCTTCAGCGGGTGTCGTCGACCCGGTGGTCGCGGTGAAAGCAGCGGAACCCTCGGATTCTTTTAACAATCACGTTCTCCCGCGCTCGAAAAAGAAAAGATTCTTAAACATGCGTCACCGGGTCGGGTTCGAGAAACTCGTGGAGCAGCACTGGCACGACGAGGTCGGGCGAGAAGCCAAATATGCTCCCCAAGGGAACTCACACCCTCGCGAAGACTTTACGACTGTCTTTCTTGAACATGCGGAACTCTATATCCTAGCGGACAGATACGGTATCTTCTTGCTCAAGGAGCTCGTCAGGCATAAACTGGCCACAACATTGACGAAGTTTACCTTGTGTCAACACAATGTTATCGACCTAGTCGAGCTGATCCGTGTGTTGTACCAAAGTACCTTGCCGAGTGACGCTATGAGGAATGTGCTCACGAGCTATGTTGTATCAGCGGTTGATCAGTTAGGGGCAAGCACTGATTTTCAAAGGTTATTAGCGGAGGGCGGAGATGTTGTTCTTGATTTCTGGCAGGCTTTGTGGGAAGGCTAAGAAAAGAGTGTCTTGTTCCTGCACATACATCTCTTTCATCATTTCTTCCTTCTTCTGGATAGACTGGCTTGGCCTTGAAACCATTGGTTTTCTATCTAGTATATTCGGGTCCATCTGAGCAGCAGAAACTAAATTGCCGAGTTTCTCTTGTTTGCTGTTACCTTGCACCCCAAACAAGTCACTACCCCGATGCTGCGCTGTGGATCGAAACAAAGGATAAATTGATTCTTGATGTGGAACTCCTTGGGAACACAAGCTGTCTTCTGTGTCAAGAGTACAAACATTTCTTGCTCTAACCAAAGACAAAGACTAAGCCTATCAAGCTTCCTTTGATCGTTGAGTGATATATGATGGCTTCAACCCTCAACCAACAGGACCTACAACTAGCATGCTCACAATTTAGCCGACGCACCCGTGCGCATTTTTTCATGGGCACGCGCAAACGTGTTGTTGGAGAAAGCCGCAGCAGTGCTCAGCTCCAACCCCAATGCAAAGGATGCTATGAATCCCGCAAACTGCCCCTTCAGTCCCGACCCAGAACATTGCATAATTTGCAACCCTTCCCGTTGCGTCTCGTATGAGGTGCCGCCCCCGTGGATCCCCACGGCTAGAGTGGGGAAGTACAAGCTCACGGTCAGGTCCTTGGTATCCTGGTCGTAGAGCATACTCAAGTGACTCCACGAAGAATCCACAGCGCAGGCGATATCCTGACCGGTTGCGACGAAAATAGCCGTCACCACGTTGGCCGCGTCGATGTTGTTGCCGTGGCTCCCGTTCCGGATACAGGCATCCTGGCCCATTCCAGGGTCTCGCAGAGCAGGGCCGAGGAACAGCCGAGCACGTCGCGGCAGGCCGCGTCCGACAGGCGGGCCCACGCCGTCACCTCGACGCCCCGCGGGGTCTGCACGTTGCCCCACGAGGGCTTCTTCTCCGAGGCCATCTGTCCGTCCAACGAGACGCGCTTGATCTGGTACTGCGCCGCATACGTCTCCATCAGCCAGGCGCAACACCGCTGCGTCGCGATGGTGACCATGTTCTGTCCCGCCGCGTCGCCGCAGGTGTAGTAGAACATCACGTGGGCGTAGCACCCGATCAGGTGCGGGGTGAGGCTCACCAGCTTCAGGTGGTTGCTGGTGGATTCGGCCATCTCGCAGAGGGTGTTTTGCACGGAGGTCAGGATCTGGATGAATTCGTGGGCGTGGTGAGGACTGGCACATTGGAACGCAGGGCCCCGCGACATGCGCTCGCGGCCGACGATGTATTCGACCCCGCCACTGGCGTTCAGCGCTTTGCAGCCCCGACTGCAGCTGGCGACCAGGGCTGCCTCCGTCGTGGCCATGGGAGCGCATATGCTTTGGGTCTCACCGTGAGGGGTGCGAATGTCCAGGGGTCCTGCCAGTCCGACAGGGACCCGCGTATAGCCTATGAAGTTTTCTATATGGATCTGGGCAGGATCAGCGTTGTGGTCGGTGATATGTTTGACATCTTTGAGGTAGGGACGAAACGTCACGGACATTCGTTTAGAAGGAGGAGCCATGGTGGCTGATACTTCCGAGTATGTGTTTGGTCTGAGTCGATGCTTCATCCTCTCTTTATACTCTTGGTCGGACATGCGGATCGAGGATAAGCTTTCCTACAACCGGGCACAGCAAGCTTCTGCACGCCAGCTTCAAGCTTTGCTCTTGTCCGCCATGAATTCCGAGCTTGGAACCATGCTAAATCTTGGAATTTGGGGCGAATCCTGGTTAGAATGAAATTTCCAGCAAGACTTGTTTGGTAGTTGCTTCATTGGGATATGGTCAACCTGATCCCACAGCTGGAATACAATGCCAGTGAAGGGCTTTATGCAGCTGCATTCTGACTCACTTGTCATGAATATCAGTAACAGTATGAAGGGAAAAATGTGCCTGGGGTTGCAGGTAGTCAGTTCCACCTGCTCCATCGCGCTAAATCCGATCTGACGCCATCGTGCAGGCCATCCATGCATGAAACTCACGATATCACCAGCCAAGCGGAGCAAAGACCGGCCGATCAAGCAATTCGTCCGGTCACTTATTATTAATGATGCGTGGCATGGTTTGACCATATTCCCTGCTCGATCCAGTGCATATAAGCCATAGACCTTGAAATCTGTTGCCCTCTTTACTCCTCAACCCTACCACCAGACCAAAACCCGCAAAATGACCATCGGAATTGCATTTATCGGAGCAGGTCAAGCCCTTGAGAATCCAGGACCAAGTCCCAGCACTAATACAGTTCACCAGGCCTCTTCGTCAAGGACTACCATCTGGTACGCAAGACCCACCGACCGAAGCAACGAAGCACTGACCCTCGCAGCCAGGAGTCCAAGCGTCCCACGACCTCGAACTGAAAGCCGTCTACTCGCGCTCGCTGAAATCCGCCGCCAGCATTGCCCCTGACCAAACACTCGACCGCTACGCCGACGATGCATCTCAGGGCCTCGAGCAGCTCCTCGCGCGGGATGACATCCAAGCCGTGATTATCGCGTACGTCCACTCTTCCCTCCCAGCAATGCACCAACACCACAGACCCAACTAACTCCCAAAGCCTCCCTATAACCAACCAAGCAGCATACGTCCGCGCCGCCCTGGCAGCCGGCAAACACGTCCTCTCCGAGAAACCCATCGCTAAGGACCTGGCCGAAGCCACCACCCTGCTGGACTGGTACCGCTCCACCATCCTGCCCCAGGGCTCGGCGGCTCCGACCTGGTCCGTCGCCGAGAACTTCCGCTACTTCGACAGCCTCCGCCAGGGCCGCGCCCAGCTGGCCCGTCTCGGTCGCATCCGCCAGTTCCGGACGCAGGTGTACTTCGATTGTCGGCCGGGGAAGTTTGTTTTCTGGCCTTTCTTCGGTAAACCCCCTTCTCCTGTTGGTTGGAATCTTTGACGGTGGTTGTGGCTGTTGTCGTGTGTCTGGAGGATCGTGGCTAATGTTTGGGTTTGGACAGCACTCGCCTGGCGCCAGCAACCCGAGCATCAGGGCGGCGCCGTCCTGGACATCGGGGTGCATCATGTCGCCGCGATGCGGTATCTCCTGGGCGGTAAGCCGGGCGAACGGATCACCCAGGTGAGTGCGTTCGTGGGCAGCTTCGCGGACGCGCTGCCGCCGGTGGACACGGTGGATGCGGTGCTGCGGACCGAGTCCGGGGCGCAGGGCACGTTCCAGCTGTCCGGGTGTTCGAGCTTGGATGAGAGTGGGTGGACGGTGGTCGGCGAGAAGGGCCATGTGCGGGTTACTAATGATGGGGTGGCGGTGCATGTGGAGGGGGAGGAGGACGAAAGACAGACACTGCCGGTGGAGATATTGGCGGTTGGGAATGAGATCAGGGCGTGGGGGGAGGCGTTGAGCTCTGGAGAGATGAAGGTCGAGCAGCGGCCCGAGGAAGCGTTGGCGGACTTGGAAGTGGTATGTCTTCATTCTTCTAATATGATGAGGATGTGTTCTGATGAAGATTGACTGACTGACTGGCTTTAGATCGAGTTGATCCTGAAGAGTGGCAGGGAGAATGGGGTGCCGCAGATTACGAAGTACCAATGCTGATCGGTGAGGTTATCACCGAGGCACCTAGGCATTATCTACAGCAGAGAGGTTACATATAGCCCAACAGCTCAAGATTGATATACACACATATTCAGTAATAAGCCAATACCCCAATACTGCATATGGTGACATGTCCCAGCCGCCCACATAGCTTCGCATGAATGACAACGCCCAGTTCATCAGCTCTCATGTCGAGCCAGCAGACTTGACTAAAGTATCATTCGGCACGGGCCCTCCCATCGGGGCCTGTCACTAGTGGAAAATGGAAATGGTGTTTTCTCCACAGTTCAGCTGGAGGATGGTACATGTAGCATTTATCATGGCGGGGCATTGACGGGTTAGTCAAACAGAGATGATCGAAATGTGAGATATAAGCTCCCGCTCCGAGGCTTCTATGCATACAATGGACAACACGAATGACTGCCGTGTCTCGGCCAGTCTCCGATCAAGTGCTGACCTTATGGGCTACACTGTTAAGTATTCTGAAGTACTCAGTGGTAGCTACACTCTTTGAGGCCTTGTTCTGTTTACCTTTATATATTCTTACCTCCCTCATGCCCCCACTTCTTCTCAAAACTAATCTAATTACCAGCCCTATAGACATGCTGTCCGGCATTTGTACGTGGAGTATCTATGAGTAGTGAAATGACTAATGAACAAATCAAGAGATAAAGTACGGGATATAGTGAGCCATAGATTCACTCACACGACCTGTAAGATGCATATCCTAGATATGCACAAACAGATGTAAGTCCCCCAGGTTCGGCCGACCGAATCATGGTCTAATATATATTTCCGTCCCCGGCATACCAATTATCGCCGGGTCATCCAGGCAGAAAATGCGCTTTACCAACCTGGGTTGACAGGAACAAGGAACCAAGCCGAGCTAAACTGACTGTACCAACAGTCTCCTATCATCTGGCACAACGAACAAAGACATACAGATGACTCGGATCCATGGCACGGGGAACGTCATAGATCCAGGGTTTCACAGCTTTTTGAATAAGATTGTATTTAGTAGGGGAAATCACTAATCATAACAGCAGCGTTAGTGGTGTAGCGGTTAGCATTGTTGCCTTCCAAGCAATAGATCGGGGTTCGACTCCCCGCTGACGCAATTTCTTTTTTCGCCGTTTCATTTTTTTTACGGCACACGATCCAGGCATGAAATTAGTGAGCTGTTGTTATCTCTTATCTTTTTTTGTTTTCTGCGGCGGGATTCTTACCAGTTCCAGCATCAACGCCGCTGCGCTCTCGGAAGGAAGGGCAATTCCAATGCTTAGGATGTTTGCAAGGTGATCTTCTTACCCTACAGAATTCCAATGCATAGAGACGTTCTTAGAGCACCCGTCATATAGTACTCCGGAAGCGCAGGCCTAAACGCAAACAAAGGTCACATGTAAAGGTATTGTACGTTTTTTTTTTTTTTTTTTGTTACAAGCCATGCTGTCATGTAGAAAATTGCAACTCCCACAACTCAATATGCTAGTAGCTGAGTCTAGCAGCCTATAGTTGAGTTGCCACTGAGACCAATCTCTCCGAGTGCTGGCTCAAATAGCGACCTGTTTCATCTGCGATTTCCTTCACACTTCGAAAGTCGTTCGGCCCCGTGTCCTTCACCGGACCTATCTCGAACCGGTTGTACCTTTCCTCATATCCCATGTAGTAAAGCTTATTCTTGATATATCGTTCGTCGTCTTCAATCTTGTTGATAACCTGGAGAACGGTCAGCCTCTTAGCATGACTTCAATTAGGAGACTGGAAGCGTTACCTCATCGGGTGACCGATCGGTTGTACCTTGATGCAAATATCAGCGATGTAGTAGATACAAGTATACCGGGATAAGGGCGGACCATACCAATGGACGCAAGATGCCTCAACTGGCCGAGCAGTTTCCAAGGTAGGAATAAATCACTCAGCGAGGGAATCATGATGTCGTGCAGCTTCCCAAGCCTGAGGAGATCAGGTATATCGCTGGGCGGCACCATTCCAGTTCCTATACTCAGGATCAGTTCGATCGTCTGATCCCGCCATTGTTCCCTTATCTCCTTGAGAACATCCAGAATTGGATTGCGGAAGCCACAAGGATATAGATCATCGGCGAAGGAAGTGAGACCCTCAGATGTTTCAAGCGAAACTTCATCAAGCTGACCCTTCGCCGACAGAAGAGCAACTATTGCGTCGGAAATACGGATAGGGACGGTATTGTGATCGTTACGGCAGGGATATGTCCGAAAACAATATGGTTTGCGGTCCGATTGGACAGCGAACACGAATCTGCACAGTCAGCGACCTTTTCAGAGGAGTCGGAAGAAATGGAGCCCTACGCCTTTCCTCGGCCTGTGATATCGTCTTCAAGCAGTGGAGCAGACGGAGTCTCGCAGTGTTTCTCAACGATACTGTCGGCCACTTCTTGTAGCTTGTTCTTATCGAAAAGAGGACCGCCCCAGCTTTCACGCAAGATACAAGTGGAGAGAGTGCGATATTCAAGTAGACATTGTGCTAGTGTTAGACGAAGGCGACCAAGAAGTAACGCAATGACACTGTTCGTCTGTTAGTTGTATACTGGCGGCATATGCGATTGATAGGATCCCTTACCCGCCAATACCACAGCCGGTGATGATATCGAAATATTCACACGGGCGTATATCGCCAGAACTTGATTCTTCCCCATGAAGCTGTTGAACTTCCTTCATAATATTGGCTAAGATCAGAAGTTCACTGTAGCCGAGAATTCCACCCCCATCTGAACAGGCAGATTATTATTAGGCTGAAACTCCCCCACTATGATCTGGGAGCGAGGGCGTCCGGACTTACCCAACGAGAGCACGCGCCAGGCCATATTAAGAACCACAGGGTTGGCAATACGATGGACTTCCTTATCTCTGTCGATGGAAATATGCAGTGGAAATGGCAACTATAAAATAACAGTCAAGCCAAACGTACGTCACTAATTACATAATCAATTGTCGCCCAAGGGTTGCATCACATGTCCCTTCCACTCGCAACCCTAAACGATTGTCCAACCTTGGGACCATTTGACGCTTCCACTCGGAACATGTTAGTTCTAGACACGATCTATTCTTATCGACCATCCATGCTCGGGTCGAGATCTCGGTTTCGGCGCAATGTTCCTTTGTCTTCCTCGTGTTGCTTCCCTTGGCGTCGACTGTATTGCTTCCTACTTTGCCGTGATGTTGCAGCTCCTTCACCTACGTCTTGCTCTACCCCATTGTGCTACCAGCTAATACTAGTTCCGCGTCTAAAGATTGCGATCAAACAATTACTTGCCCATTTGCTTTCTGGGTAGTCTAAAACGAAGCCAAGAAAGTTTAAAACTCGAATGGACTTTATCTCCATTATGATGGCTTGGTGGAATCTATGGTAAGTTTTCGTAAAGCGACGATCCATGTAGATGATTGTGTGAGACCATAATACCGTGCACATGACGGGTCTGACTCGGTGAAGGGGTTATAAGCCCGAGGAAAGGCAGTACAGTACAGTGATCTAGCATCTTCATAACCCAGATCAGGGCAGGTGATACCGGGCTACTCGTTGCAAAGATCCGCGCAATGTCACGCCCCAGTTTACACGCGGAAAAGAATTGCCTTTCGCTTGGTACGACTCTTTGCTTCACCTCGTGCCGAATAAAACTAACAACACTGGGCCTAGATGGGGGCGGTGTGCGCAGCCTCTCCTCTCTCCTCATCCTCGAGGAAATAGTGCGTCAATATAACATTACGAAAGGGCTCGCTGCAGATGGCCAGCCGCCAGGCGATGTATTTCATGTCGCTTTTGGAACCAGCGGCGGAGGGTAAGTCGAGAGAGGGAAATGAAGATCGTTTCATTTGTCCGCCTCTCACAAACAATAGCCTAAGCGCATTGATGGTCAAGAAATATGGCATGACCATGCAGGCATGCATCAACAACCTCCGTGGTGTTTCAAACACTGTGTTCCGACGACGTACAATTCTACCAAGTTTCGAACCAAGTGCCCTTACCAGCCTTTTCGTTGGATCGCGGTTCAGTCAGGGACTGCTTCGGCAACAAATCCAGCTGATCACAGGCACCCTTATGCAGATGCAGAACCCTACTCATTGCAACTGGTAAGCGCTTCATCCGCTTAATCGAAGTATGTGATATACTGAGAACTCCATGTATAGCTACGTGGTTTGCCGCCGTTCGGACAGTCTTGGACTCATCACCAACAACCTCCCTGTGTGCTTTGCCTGTTTCGCAAACGGACAAGCCAATCGCCTTGTCTGGGAAGCAGCCCTAGCCACCAGCGCTGCACCCACCTACTTTCCTCCCGCCGAGCTTGGTCCACTGGACTATTATGTGGACGGTGGCTTGGGCTTCAATAACCCCATCCTGACGTTTCTGGATCAGAGATCGTCCATGGGCATCGGAGACACCACACGCATCTGCATTATAAGTATTGGAACCGGAGAACCAGCCCCGGCTCAGATGGGGACGGCACGGAATAGTTGGTGGCGGTTCTGGAACAGGTTCACCCTGGTGAACTTGTTTCGAAACATCATTGCACTCGCGACGGACACGCAGAATACCCACCTTTTTTTCGAGCAAGTCTCACGGCTGTTACCGAAGCTGTCGTACTTCAGGTTCAACTGCGAGGCTGGACTGGCAGATATTCCCCTCGACCAAGCCAGCCAGTTGCCAACAATCGCTAACCTTACCACTGCCTATCTTGCAAGACCCCAGACTCAAGCAATGATCCAAACTGCTGTGAACGCAATGGCCTAAACCTGCAGGTAATCAAATACTTAAACAAACACCATCATTAGTTTAAATGCGTGGTTGAGTGACTAGTCCCGCTGTCTACCGCCAGCCCGCCATCCTGCGCCTTTTTAGGTTATACATCTTTGCCCAAATACCTAGTATCTACCGATCTATCTGTCCCCCGATCGTTTCATTCACAGATTGTACATCCTTTTCTGTTTTTGCTTTTTATTCTCAAACGAAGTCAGGTCATACATTTTTAGGTTATTATAAAACGATGGAGGTGATGTACCTTCTATGTGTTATGTAACATCTCCCTTAGTTGGTTTTATAATCTACGTGACTATCACGGTGTACTACCCTGTGCTCGATCTGTGAAATCAACTCCATCTTATTCAACACAATGGCTTCGCCGAGTAAGGCTTCTACGCATCTCAATACAACTGATCAAAAAGCCCCATAACATCTATCCCCAACCACTGCACGTCATCCAGCGCATAGCTCGGATCATCGAGCAGCGGAAAGAAGATAGGGTCGAACGAGGCCGGACTCCAGGGCTGGACGGGCGCCGTCGGATCGAGCTCGATCTCTTGGGGCCGATTGGCATCCATCAACGGATTGCCAACTGGGACACCAAGGGCGGTCGTCGATGCCAGAACCCCTCCCTCAGTGACGACGGGCGCTGCTGCTCCTGCTGCTCCTTTCTCGACAGACCTCCGCGCGCGGATAATCTCGCCGCCCGCCTGCGTTTTGCCAGTCCTGACGTCCGACACGTACTGTCGGGCGAGGTGGGCGAACTCGGCCACCAGAGAACCGGGAAGTGCTCCTTTGCTGGCATACTCAATCCGACTGAAGTGCCCGCCGGCCATGTCTAGGAGGGCGAGACTGAGGCCGGTTTCGGCGTGGGTGGGGTTGTGCACGACGAGGTCGAAGAGGATCATTAGGGCGGAGAGCGGGAGGACGGCCAGGATCCTACCGTTATTGTATTTTGTGTCAGTCGTATACATCCGACACAAATGTTGAGTGCAGAAAATCTCACCAAACAGGCGTCGAGGGCGCCACCTCAATGAAGGCCGTCAGTTCAAGAACACTTCTCGCCGTGCGCAACAGTTCTCGTTTCAGAACGTCCTGCTGCGCCGCCGCGACCCGCGCGGTCCCTACGTGGAGGATGGTCCACGATAGGGTGAGAAGAGCGTGGAAGTACAGGTAGTGCGTGAGTAAGGCGATCTTGAGAGCCAAGGGCTCACGCAAGAGACGAGGTTTCGGGACCTCGCCCGGCCGGAATCGGGCGGGGATCGCCAGACGCCAGGTCTCTAGCTCCGAACGTAGACTGTTCACGGTGGAGTTGTACGTATGCAAGGGCTGGCTCACGGCGCTGACGTTGAAGAGCGACTGGTGGACTTTCGAGACCAGACGGCCGTACTTGATGAAGCAGAAGAACCAGTCGTAGTCGCCAAAGGAAGATTCGAGCACGTCGGGAATGGCGCAACTGATGTTGGAGTCGTCGATGACCTGTTTGGCTGGTGTGAGTATAGGAACACTAGCTAGGTCGATTGGCATGGAATGACTGACTGAGTTCCTTGCCGTGCCAAAGCATGAGGTCTTTTCAAGATAGTAGAGCACCCAGAAGGTGCGCCGGTGAGCTGTTTCTTGCACCCCGTTCGAGCGGTGGTAGCCCAGTGCCTGCGCCATCATGCTGGCTTCTGACAACATGAGGGGTTCGAATTGGAAGGCAGACACCGTGGATGAAAAGATTGCCTGCAGTAAGTCTTAGATACAAGGGAATGATTTATTATTTGAAGTGTCATACCATAGCCATGAGCGCCTAGGATTCATGTTAGTATTGTTCTTCTCTCGAGACAGCAGAGACGCATACCTGAACTGCAGTCAATGAGCCGCGACCGAACACCAAGTCTGGAAAATACGACAACGACCGCTCGAAGTATTGCCAGGCCTCACCCACTCCAACCTCAAAGCTGCCTCCTTCGTTGTTCTGGCATCCAATGGCAACAATTGCATAGAACAATGCCGCCCAAGCGCGGTCAGCAGCAAGCAGATGGGGTAGGTCCTCGGCTGTGGCTTTCTGACGGAATGTGTCGGGGGACAGAAACGGATAGACTGGGTGAACGGCTTCGAAATAGGCTGCTCATCATCAGTACAGGGCACAAGGTCTGATAGAAGTGGATAGTAACAAACCAGAGATATGAGCTTGGATGCTGGCCCAATCAGGAAACTGGTGGCTCTGGCTTAGCGAGTGCCGCCGCTGAATATAAGACTGCGGAATGGCACAGGCGGTCTTGATCTTCGTTGAAACGAGCGCGCGGATTTGTTCGAGTAGTTGGTCTAGTCGGTTATGCCCCAGTCTTTCGTTGATCGCCTTGACTCGTTTGGCAGGGAAGAACGAGATATTGGGATTGAACCCGGAAATCGTGGTGAGCTACAAGAGCACGATTAGTTGAGGGTGTTCCGTCAGCTCGCGCTTCTGCTCATGCCAATCACCTGGTCTGGATGGCCAGAGTCTCGTAGGTGACGAGAAGCCTGTCGATTTACAAGTAGAGAGTCCATGTACAGCGTGCCGGTGCCCGAGGACAACGACGTGATATCTGTATCCGCAAGAGGTGTCAAAGCTAGTGCACATCATCAGCCCGGTTCGGGTCTCAGATCCATCGTCAATTCAGCGCAGACTACCTTCCGACTCATACTTTCGCTTGCGGGGTCTTTTCACTGGCGTAAAGGAACAGGGGCGCCCTTGCGACTGCAGTAGATTAACACCGGCCCATGAGGGCTGCAGGGATGGTGGCCTGACTTACCAGGCAGAGATCGCACGTGGCATTGGTGCCTGAGAGACCTGGCAAAATCAGACAAAGCGGAAGACACTCAAAAGGGTTCCATTCCACACTCACTGCATCGCGTTTTCCGGGTCCGACAGGCGTCGCACGCCTTGTGCAGCGCGGCAGAGCTTGATGCCGCCGCTGACATCATCTCCATGACACCAAACGTGCGCAGATACGCGTACGATGTGGAAGCAGAGGAGGAGACAAAGGTTGCTTTCAGTATCGGCAGTATCGGCCCCTTATTGCGTTGCTGTCTTCGCCGCCGATGAGCTCCGATGCCCAAGGCCGTGTGGCCCTAACTTCCGCTCCGATGGCCTCCGACGCTAGTCACTCGTCGGCGCCGTCCATCATGTCGGGTACAGTACTGCGCTGCATTTTTCGCCCAGTAGAATGGATGAAAATCCCCTTAAATCACATGCTGATGATGTAGTGTTGTGTTGCATATGATATAAGCTGTCATGGAGTCTGTTTTCTCAACACACAGCTACCTTCGAGAATCTTGTTCCTCGACGACCTTACCAACCGAGCTCGACTCCGTGCCCTAATTTCTTCTGTTGCCCTTCACAATGCTCGACCCAGCTACAATACCCAAATTACCTGAGCAGACCACCCAGGCCAGCAGGTCGGCGTCGACCTCGTCTAGTGATCGGACAGCCAACGTGGAAGATGAAGCCGAGCCGGCGCAGATATCTCCCGAAAATCAGCGCCAAATCCTCAAATTGGCAAGACGCTTCACGCAAGACTCAATACATGAGTGGCCTCACGGGTCCTCCATCAATCCCTTCACAGATACAGAGGATACGTGCCTGGATCCCAACTCTCCCAAGTTCAGCGCCAAGAGATGGGTGCAGGCCTTAATTGAATTGACCTCGCAGGATCCTGAGCGGTACCCCAAGCGCAAAGCGGGTGTGTCCTACCGTCATCTCAGCGTGGGTGGATACGGAGGTGGCGCTGCTTACCAACCAACTGTTGCGAACGTTGTGCTGCAGGGGTTGAGGGATTTGATGGTCGGTTTGGTCCCCGGAAGAAGACGTGAGGTACAGATTTTGAGAGAACACGATGGCATTGTCCGCAGCGGCGAGATGCTCCTAGTCCTAGGAAAGCCAGGAAGGTACGTTCTATCAGACCGTACGAGTAACAGCTTGATTGGCCTTGACTGACTCGATTTTATACCTGTAGTGGCGTATCTACCCTGTTGAAGACCATCGCAGGACATACCAATGGACTATCAGTGGCAGATTCCACGGAGCTTAGCTATGAAGGTAGGCCAGACCCCATCACATTTCGAGTGGGAGCTGACTGAAAACCTCCTCCTGCAACCAGGCATTCCATGGAAGACAATGCATCGCAAATTTCGCGGGGATGTGATTTACCAGGCCGAGACAGACGTTCATTTCCCGCATCTTACAGTCGGACAGACGCTGTTGTACGCAGCTCTAGCCAAAACCCCTCGGAACCGACTCCCAGGTGTATCCCGGGAAACCTATGCAACTCACCTCCGCGATGTAGTCATGGCGGTGTTTGGTATCTCACACACCATCAACACCAAGGTTGGGGATGATTTCATCCGCGGGGTGAGTGGCGGAGAGAGGAAGCGTGTCAGCATTGCGGAAACATGCCTGACACAAAGCTGTATCCAATGCTGGGACAACAGCTCCCGCGGGCTGGACAGCGCCACCGCGCTGCAGTTCATTCAAACGGTCAGACTGGGCGTCAAGATGACTGGTACTGCAGCTGTGGTTGCTTTGTACCAGGCTTCGCAACAGGCCTACGATGTGTGTTTTCACTCCCTCGACGTGCTGCATAAAGCTTTCAGACTGACCCGTGCATCGTATGTGCTGTAAATAGTGCTTTGACAAGGTGACAGTACTCTATGAAGGTCGACAGATCTACTTTGGCCCGGTAGATCGAGCAAAGCAGTACTTCATTGACATGGGCTATCTTTGCCCTGACCGACAAACGACTGGAGACTTCCTTACCTCATTGACCAACCCCGTGGAACGCATCATTCGACCCGGCTTCGAAGCTCGAGTGCCCAGAACACCCGATGAATTCGCTGAAGCCTGGAGACAAAGTCAACTGAAAACTGAGCTTTGCAAGGAGATCGACCACTTCAACCAACAACATGACGCAGAGGTAGTTTTTGAGAAGTTCGCGGCCTCCAAGAAGGCGGAAAGATCTCGATTGATGTAAGAAGCGTCACCCAGTAGCCACAAAATTGCTCGAAGCTTAAGTAGACTTTGCAGGACCCCGAGCTCACCTTACACCATATCAATTCCCCAGCAAGTGCTACTGTGCATACGACGAGGCTACCGGAGAGTCTTGGGCGACTCCACCTTCTTCTTCGCCACGGTGCTCGGGAATTTCTTCCTCTCCCTCGTCCTGGGCAGTGTGTTCTACAACTTAGAAGACTCGACCGCCAGCTTCGTCGATCGCTGCGTGCTTCTGTTCTTCGCCGTGCTATTCAATGCTCTGAGCAGCGCTCTAGAAGTGAGTACATCTTGGCAACCTGATCAGCAATCGCTAACATAGTCCCCAGATCCTAGCGCTTTACGCTCAACGACCCATCGTCGAGAAACATGCTGCCTACGCCTTCTACCACCCGATGTCCGAAGCCGTGGCATCCATGATCTGCGATTTGCCCAGCAAGGTGCTCTCCACCATCGGCTTCAACATCCCCTTATACTACATGTCCAACCTGCGACGCGACTCCGACCACGTGGTCATCTACCTGCTGTTCGCCTTCATGACGACCCTAACCATGTCCATGATCTTCCGCACGATTGCCCAGTCCACGCGCACGATCCCGCAGGCGCTTACGCCTATCGCCTTGGGCGTCCTCGCGCTGGTGGTCTACACGGGCTTTGTCCTCCCGACCCGCAACATGCAGGGCTGGCTGCGGTGGATCAACTACATCAACCCAATCGCGTACTCGTACGAGACGCTGGTGGCCAATGAGTTCCACGGCCGCTACTTCGAGTGTGCCAGTTTCGTGCCTTCGGGGCCAGGATATCAGGACATTGCGAGTGAGTACAGAACGTGTGCCGTGGCCGGTGCGTCGACCACCTCGAGCCTGGTCAGCGGTGATGCCTACGTGGCGGCCAACTATAGCTATTACTTCTCGCATACATGGAGGTATGTGTTTACTATGCCCTTCAAGACGATCCATGTACTGTACTGTACTGACTGGATTATGATCAGGAACTTCGGCATCCTTATTGCCTTCATCCTCTTTTTCATGATGATGTACCTAGTGATTGCAGAATTCGTGACGTTCGATCATTCCAAAGGCGAGGTCCTCGTTTTCCAACGCAAGTCACAAGCAACCAGTGCCATCGGACATGCAAGCCATGACGAGGAAACCGGCAAGAGCGAGGCCGCAACGACAGTCGACCATGTTGCGGTATCGGACCGTGAGCTCAACCTCCAACTCCAATCCAACACCCTTCACTGGAAAGATGTGTGCTACGATGTACCGATCAAAGGCGAGATGCGCCGCATATCCGACCACATCGACGGATGGGTGACACCCGGGACACTGACTGCATTGATGGTAGGATCTGTCCTAGTTAGTATCCAATTGAGCCGGTACTGATATTCTACACCATCTAGGGAGCCTCAGGCGCGGGTAAAACCACGCTTCTCGATCTCCTTGCCAGCAGAGTCAAGACCGGGGTGGTGTCCGGGGAAGTCTTTGTCAATGGAGTCCCTCGCGACGCCTCGTTCCAGAGAAGGGTCGGCTATGTTCAGCAGCAGGACGTCCATCTCGAGACCAGTACTATTCGCGAAGCGCTACGCTTTAGTGCCCTGCTCCGACAGCCTGCCTCGGTGACCAAAGCGGACAAGTATCGGTACGTCGAGGAGGTGATCGACTTGCTGGAAATGCGGCCGTACGCGGACGCAGTCGTCGGTGTTCCCGGCGAGGGCCTGAATGTTGAGCAGAGGAAGCGGTTGACTATCGGGGTGGAGCTCGCTGCAAAGCCCGATCTACTGGTCTTTCTTGACGAACCAACCTCGGGCTTGGACAGCCAGACCGCTTGGTCGATAACCTTGCTACTACGCAAGCTATCCAACCACGGGCAGGCGATCTTATGCACTATCCACCAACCCTCAGCCATTCTCTTCGAACAGTTCGACCGTCTACTCCTCCTGGCCAAGGGCGGTTGCACGGTCTACTTCGGACCGATAGGACAGAACTCCCAGGTTCTGACCAGCTACTTCGAGCAACACGGTGCCAGGCTGTGTACCCGAGAAGAGAATCCGGCTGAGTGGATGCTAGAAGTGATCGGGGCAGCACCCGGCACGCAATCCACGCACGACTGGCCAGCCACATGGAGGGGGAGCCGTGAATACCAGGAGGTGCGACAAGAGTTGCAGCGACTTGAGGAGCGCAAGCCCTCGACGCAAAGCCCTGGAGTCGACTCCAACCAGCAATACGCGGCCCCGTTTCTGACCCAGCTCCAACTGTGTACCCAGCGAGTGATGGAGCAGTACTGGCGAACGCCCTCCTACATCTACGCGAAGCTCATCCTCTGCTTTGGCGCGGTAAGCCCACACGTTCTACCCCTCTCCATGCCTGTTCCTCATCCTGACCGACGCAGGCCCTCTTCATCGGCCTCTCCTTCCTGAACACCAAGATCACCATTCTCGGCCTGCAGCACCAGACCTACGCGATCTTCATGCTCCTCGTCATCTTCGCCTTCCTGGCCTACCAGACGATGCCCAACTTCATCAAGCAGCGCGACCTGTATGAGGTCCGCGAACGGCCCGCCAAGACCTACGCCTGGTCGGCCTTCATGCTGGCCAACGTCTTCGCCGACCTGCCCTGGAACTCGCTGGCGGCGGTGCTGATCTACCTCCCGTTCTACTATCTGATCGGCATGGACCGCAACGCCCAGGAGACGCACGCCACGCGCGAGCGCGGCGGGCTGATGTTCCTGCTCATCTGGTCCTTCCTGATGCACTGCGGCACGTTCACGATCATGATGGTGGCGGGCGTGGCGACGGCCGAGGTGGGCGCGACGCTGGCGCTGCTGCTGTTCTGCATGTGCTTGATTTTCTGCGGGTGAGTCCGTCCCTTTGACTCTCTATCTGCCCATATTTTCCAGCTGCATACCAGTCCGACTAACCCTCCTCCCCAAAACAAAGTGTCTTAGCCTCCCCCGCAGCCCTCCCGGGCTTCTGGATCTTCATGTACCGCGTCTCCCCGCTCACCTACCTGGTCAGCGGCATGCTCTCGACCGGCCTCGCCAACACGGAAGTCCACTGCTCCACCCTCGAGCAAATCACGATCCAACCCCCGGCCAACCAGACCTGCGGCAGCTATCTGGCCGCGTACATGCAGCGGGCCGGCGGCGCCCTCGCCAACCCGCAGGCCACGCGGGACTGCGCCTACTGCCAGATGACGGACTCGAACGTGTACCTGACCGAGCTCTCGGCGGAGTATGTGGATCGCTGGCGGAATCTCGGGCTCATGTGGGTGTACATCGGGTTCAATGTGGCTGCGGCGTTGGGGTTGTATTGGGGGGTGCGGGTGCGGGGTGGGGTGGATGTATCGCGGTTGTGGCGGTGGGTGAAACGGGGGTAGGCGTGGTGGTGAGGGCTTGAGTTGGACTCCTTGTAGATGGTGTAGTGGACAAGTTTGTCTTAGCGGTGTCATGGACAACATCATTAGTGTTTTATCTCCACTCAATCGCGTGATCGATGTATACTTCAGTGTCCCTATGATCAGTGGGGTGATTGTGCTAGACAGGTGTTTGCGCTGTAGATTCGGTGCCCTTAACCATGCAATGAGCTACCAGACACAAATATAACAATACACTCATATAACAAGGTGTGAATCCTATCCCTGCCTTCAACATCAGATCGATGTGTTTACTGCCTGCCTGTCGCGCCTGGCTCGGCATTTCCGGCCCGGTGAAGTTGACGCCATTCGGCGCCGAAGGCCAAAGTGGAGCCACTGGCCTCGCATCGAGTTTCGGCGCCGAAGCGATAAGATAAGCATGCGCAATGTGATCAGATCCAATGAGTACTACCCATATATGCCGATGCCAGAGACGGAGCTTCTATGACGAAAGAGGCGATTTGAAATCGATGCCAGGTATGAAGTGATATAATTGCAAGTAATCATTGTATGTGTAGGATTAAATACGTGAACAGTAGTAGCATCGTGTGTATGCACCAGAAAGACCTTGAATACCTGCGCAACTGTACTGGATGTCAAGACAAGGATGCAAACATAGTGTAGAAGGTTCAATGCAACGAACAAGCATAGGAAGAAAACATTAGAAAGCACAACGTGACCAGGAAAGTCATTGAACATAGCACGAGGAACAGCTGAACAGATCAAACTCAAAGCAAGGGACAATCATCTCCATTCAAACCATCAACTCCATAGACTCCTCGCGCTCTCAACTGGTGAACCACCAAACATTGCAGTAGCGGTGTAGGCCCCATAACTTGTATCTGGGTTGGTTCAAAGTCCAAGATCTAGCCTCATTATCGTTCACCGCGGTCGACACTTCAAACACGCTGTCGAAAGGCCAGATCCGTCACGGGAAGGGGATTACTGCGTAAACTCGGCGAAGTCGGCGTTGACCTCTCCGTTGAAGTTGATCTCGATGTAGTCGCCCGAGGGGTACCCTGGGGTGTATGGGGGACGCTGGTGCTCGGCGCACTCATCGTCGGGGCACTCAACTGGAGTGGGCGATGGATCAGTGCAGGGTCCCTCGGGGCAGTCATCGTCAGGGCAAGTGCTGTTGGGGCAGGGCTTCGCCGGGCCAGGCTCCTTGTAGCAGCTGTCATCAGAGCAGGTCTTGTTGACGCAAGGCTTCTCGGGACATGGAGCAGGGATCGGTTCGCAATCATCACATGGAGGAGGGGTCGCTGTGCAGTTTTCACAGGGAGGAGGGGTCGCTGTGCAGTTTTCACAGGGAGTAGGCGTCGGGTCGCAGTCAACACAGGGAGTAGGAGTAGACTCGCACTCATGACACGGCGTTGTAGTCGGTGGCACCACAGGCGACGGAGTCGTGGTGCACGAGGTTACAGGTGGGGGAGTTGTGGTGCAGGACGTCACGGGAGAGGGGCTGGTAGTGCAGGACGTCACAGGCGACGATGTTGTGATAGATTCGCACTCATGGCATGGGGTCATAGTTGATGATGTTACAGGCGGTGGGGTCGTGGTGCAGGTAACCACAGTGGAAGGGGTTGTTGAACACGAAGACGTCAACGGCGCAGTCGAGCTACCAGGAAGCGGATCCGTGATGACCGGTTCCTGAGCAATAACAGGCGGTGCAGTAACCTCGCCAGAAGGGGGAATCGTGGTGGATGGCTCATCCAGCTGCTGAGCGGGGGTAGCTGGATCCTCGGACCCCAGTTCTGGCGCATCACCAGAGCCCGCTCCCGGGGCCGGCAGATCCTGCCTAGACCGACGCAAGACTGACGGGGTCTCCGTCGGCTGAACCCAGATTGTCCACGCGTCATCGGGCTGAATCAGAGTCGGCGGAGTGGCGGATGGTGACGGCACCCACGAGCTCGCTGAGTCCGGTGATGGAGCGTAGCTCACAAAGCAGTAGCCCTGGGTTTGCACCTGCGGTGGCCCGACGTCCACTGTCGCGGCGCCGGGGACAGTGGTGCTGCTGTGGTCTATGCCGCTGAAGACACAGGTAACGCCTTCAGTGCTGGATGAGATACGGGAGATGCTCAGTCCGTTGTCTGTTGAACCAAGGTGTTAGCAACCACGAAACACAAGGCAGGAGTGGTAGGTAATGCGAAGGGATGTCGTACTGATGGCGATAGGAGCTCCATCGGTGGAAAAGCTCTGGGTGAGCTGTACCCCACCGGCCGCGTAGAACGTTATTGGAACTTCGTTGCGCGAGCGAGCGGTGGGCAGGGCTCGCGCAAGGAGTCCGAACGAGGCGACGGTGATGAGAGTGGATGCTGAAGTATACATTGTGATGGCTGGTCTTGTAGAGAGGTAGTTTGACTTGGGAATTGAACAATTGAGAGTCGACTTGAATGTTGTTGTTGTTGCTGTTGTACTTGCTGTTGTTGTGAGGATGTCAAGCCGGAGTTGTCGTGAACTTCTTGAGGTTTATATAGATATCGTCTTCATATCAAAAGCTATATCTTCAGCAGAGAGAGGCTATGCTTCTTCAGACCATATAGTAACCAGTGAGGTTCAATCTAGGACGCATGTCAAACAATGAAGATAGCCGTCAGTCAACCATGGATGAACTCACCAGTGCCCCGGGCTGAGCCCACAGACCTAAAAGTATTCGAGCTCTGAGCTCCAATAAATCCGGGGAAAGCTTATTCCAAAGGCTTGTGTGGACGAAAATAGTGACAGGGTGCAGTGCCTCCGCGGCCCGGACCATGGAAGATATACGACACCACCAATGAACAAAGGTGGCTGGCCGGCGTACCGAACAATAGCATCAACACGAACCCGTGCTTGTTCGAGTATACTTGGGTCAATTACGAGCTCGGTTTTCCGAGTTGAATCTAAACGTAAATAAACTATGAACTGAGCCACTCGCTTCGATTGAGCGGGTACCCAAGCCGCTTCTAAGAATGTGTACAGCAGGTACATACCTTAGAAGAGGCTGTACTGTGGCTTGGACTAGCCTCAACAATCGCAAAGTACGAGATAACAGTCATATTTTGCGACAAAGCATGTTTGCTCAGGATACCAGCAGTCAAAGAGAATCCGTGTTGTATTGTAGCTATTCAGATCCACCAGGCCAGCCGTATAGGTCGAAGCCACACGACTCTCGACTGGACAACCACACATGCATTACCCTCAATAACTGCTCGACAATGAGAGCTTCTGCTTAGCTTCGCCACAAAACAGTCTTCAAACCCAAATCTCTGGAAGAGGCTAGCATTGCACACGGACTCCAAGAATCGGCGCACAATTCGCACCTCGCTTTTGTTGACTGCCTCAACATCATCCCAAACCTTCGTTTCCATGTCTGTATCACCTCGTAATGGTGCATCCAGGAAGTGTTTCACTGACTCCGACACCAACAATACACGGGACTTGAGGTCGAAATCCTTGCTTGCGCCATTCAATTTGCCTTCGACCCGAAGAAGGGACGAATACTGATCGATAATGACCTTTGCTAGTGGTCTCAGCGACGGTGCACGGCTTTTGAGGGAGAGCACTTCGTCAAGCTCCCTCAGTGTGAGTGGTCTTGTAGCAGACATGACCTAAGTGAAAACTTCATCAAGCTCGGCAATATCCTCTTTGCCATGGGTTGCATTCAGCGGGTCAATCTTCCTTGTTATAATGGCCTGGCGATTGTGTCCCAAGCGAGCCAAACTGTCTCGAATCTCGCCGGGACGTTGTTTATTGCTGACTTCGTCCAATAACAAGCCAGCGCTGACAAAGTCTCCTTGGGTTGCGCGTCTCTGGGACTCGCGCTCGCCGAGGGTCGCCAGCCCAGCCAACTGCGCGCTGACCCCTTCATCGCCGCTGAAGGCAAAAGCCTTGAGGGCGATAAGGACTTTGTGGCCCTGCAGCTTCTTTTCTGACAAGGCGCAGATATCCACAAAACAGAGCAACTGCTGGTTGAGGATCTTCCGCAGGACGACATCCACCGCGTCGTTCTGTAGGCGCATGTAGATCTGCATGCGGTCCAACAGGTCACAGATCTTCCGGAACAGCTCAGCCAGGCTGCTAAAGACGCGCTTGTACTTGGCCCCGGTATCAATCAGTAGGCGATAGCGTTGAAACAGAGACTACTGGGCGCGAACACCTGTGCCAGGAAGATACACAAGCGAGCAGCTTAGCTCACCTTCTGGGCGATACGGCATAGGGGCGACTGCGACGTACCATGCTCGCGCCCTGCGCAACAATGCCGCCCAGAACCTTCACGAACGCCAGGTCTTGTCGATCACAGTCTTCCCTTGTTTGTACCGGCGCTCCTTTCGAGGCCCTCTGCTTCCCAGGCCCGGATCTGCTCGAGGACCTCCTCGATGGTGTACTTGGGCGCGGTCGTCAGATCGGCCTTGATGGTCTGCGCGAACGAGCGGCACACGCGCTCCCACGCCCCCTGGAGGTTGTACTCGTCTCTGGGTTCGGAGGTTGCGGTCATTGTGGCTCGCGAGGTTCTCGAGTGGGGAGGATTTGACGGTGGATGTTCGGCTCTAAGCGAATTCCCGTGGTGGAGATATGATCATTGCGAACGATCATCTTGATGAAGGAAGTCCGATGGTGATCTTTCACCATCAGGGGCGTTTGTATCTGTTGCGCGCCTTCGCCTCCAGCCCCCTCTCAGCTGAAAACGACGCGCGTTCTTGCCAGAAGCGTCATCATAAGAAGACGTCTTTTTGAGGGATTCAGTTTGCTACTGCAAGTGCTATCGAGCTGGAAATTCTCATTTGACGGCACAGAATAAACAAAGAAGTAAGCATTAGCCAAGAAGGAAATCGGTAGCGACGGGAGGGGATTCAGATTAAGTGAGACTCATAGTTAGTGCGGAGAGACTCAACAGGGAGCTGAGAATGTAGCTATCAATCAACTCATGGAGAAGAGGAGGAGGAGGAGGAGGAGGAGGAGGATCATAACGAGATGACGGTGATGTTGACTGAGAGAGAATCCGAGTCCCGCGCATGCCAGTATTTCCAAAAATGGCAGGCGCCGGCCACCGGTCGCCTTCACCGCCCGTACCTGGCCACGGCAGTACGATGTGAGCCTTAGGCAAAAACATCTTCTGTTCTGCAGAGTTATGGATAGATCGTCTCTAATTCAATGCTGATCGTACGGGTTATAACAGTACGAGATAGAAGTGAGGCTCCCATGTATGAGTGAGCCTATAAGCCAAAGAAGTAGTGTTTAAGGTGTGCTGCGGACCGGACTACTCATTGTGTCGACACATATATGAGGACTGAGATCTACCAGTTCGGGCTTGTAGGCACAACTCTTGGAGCACCAATCTAGCAAATGAAGCAAAGCAAGCCGCAAAGATCTGTCTCGCTCTCAGGGCTTGCGAAACTGTTCTTTCAAGGATGGGTACGAGCATTTCTTGTAGGAAGCATCTACATCTTGGGCCACAGCCGAGGGGACCTTGCATTTATGGCCCCTCCCATCCTCTGCTAGATGGCTAAGCGCACAGTTAACCACATTCTGAAAGAGGTTCTTCAAGTTAAAATTCAACGAGTAAATGGACTAAACCGAGCCAGTAACACAGCCCATGAGCCAATCGTCAACCTGATCAGGCCATTACATAGCAACCAATCGCTTCGCATCTTATCCCGAAGTCCTGGCTTCTGTGAAGCAGAAGACTATGGCCAGTCCTGAGTTCTTGCCTCAACCAATCCAGATCTCGTATCGCATGTATCCTGCGCATGCGGAGTAAAGCACTGAGCCCGGAAAAGGTTTCCAGGGTAGAAGAGCAGCGGGAGATATATTAACCTCTGGGTGAGTCTGAAGTTATCATCACCTGCGAGAACATCGGCAACTGAACTGCCGTACATGCCCCATACCAATGTGGAGATATGGAAGCAAAGGTCAAAGATCCACTACACCTTCGTCACCAAAAGACCTAAAGCAATGAACTGACATCATCCGGAACAACATCCATTGCACCTGGCCGTGCTGACAATCACGCTTACCGCAGGGGTCAGAACTGGTCGGCAGTCGGCACGCAGGGACACCATTCCGTCACCGGAGATAAACATCAGCATGTGCTCCTCTCTCTGGTTAGCTGGGTAGGTGACTGTGTCGTTAAGCGCGGGAGACTCTATTGTCGATCCTTCGCCAATCACCCCCTTCTAAGCGAGCCCGCAGCTCGGAAATATTCGCCGGAAACTCCACTTCCTCCAGGGTGGATGAGATTGGAGTTTGGACTGTTGGAGAGGGAGGGCCCGCTGGGAGGTCTCAGGTTGGTGTGGGGCGGGGGGGTTTGCGATATCCTTGGACCATCAATGGAGTGAGATATGTCGTTTTTGCGGGCTTGTTACAATCAGTCGGGTGACCTTTGATGGGAATGAGGTTTCCAGACTGAAGAGAATCATGCAGGCGTGCTTGCTATGAGTAACCCAAGGGTAGTCTCGGCTGAGGGAATCCGAAGGACGGGCGGGCCACCACAGCAGGTTGACCTCATCTGGTTACATTCTCGAGAAGGGTGGGGGAAAGTTGTCTGGTTCGGAGTCAAGTCCAAGTTTGGGGCTAGGCGAGAGACTTTACAGTAGTGAATACTAGTCCACATGTAGTTCCAAAGTTCTGCAGCACGCTTATCAGCAAGACTATCAGCATTGCCGGAGTTCCCCCATGTTCGGCCGGTTGCTGAAGCGGTGGAACTGTAGACCACCGGATGGAATCTCTGTAGCACTGCAACACCAGATATCCAGATGACTCAACCAGAGTTGCGTGCAGCAGAGAACGGTCACCGACCCAGATACTCATTAATGTGTCAGCCCGCCCCTCGACCAGGAGGACATCGAGAATAAACACCCCACCTCCGAGGTCGGGGTCAGTTGTCCCTTGATGCTCCCCGCCGACAGCAACCTACCAACCGGGAATAAAGTACGGTCGTTTCTCGGTAGACTCCCCCATCGATTGATCTGATTGTGATGCATGTGCTACCTGCCACCATGCAGCGGCCAATGCGAATGACCTTGTTTTGTGGCCAGCAACAAGTCCCCGGCCAGCCCTGGAATCCGGATTCGGGTGCGAGTTGAACCTTGGTACGGAGTAGCCGCTCTGCACTACAGATTACTCGGGGAGAGGAATCGGAATCACCCCCCAGGGGTCCAGCATAAGTACTGATCATAAACTCCAGGCGATGAATCAGTCCCAAAGTCAGGTTTATTAAAGGCAAAGCTGTGATACATACTCCGTAGAACCCCCGGGGAATCCCCCTTCCCCCCTTTCAAAGCTAATCTCGATCGGATGTAAGTAAGACGAGGCACCCAGGGTGCGACGGAGATCCGCAAATCAAAGGCGCGGAAGGGATGATTCATCACCTCCCAAGCCACCAAGTCCGATCGCGGAAACTGCCAGGCTGGAAAAATTGCATGCAACCCCCACCCGGATATCGAATCCGTGATTTACAGGTCTCTTATTGTGGGAGGTGACACCGCCAAAAACGCCCTCCACTGGCTAGTCTCGCCTAAAATACGAATCGTGCATGTCTCATTCGAGTAGAAGTGAGAAAGAGTAGGCTACGGACCAGCGGGGTAAGAGGACTGAGAGCAAAGAAGGCGCAAAGGCAACACGAAAGGAAAAAGAAAAGAAAAAAAAAATATTGCTCACATGCCCCTGGATGTGTTCGACTTTCGAGAACTATGGAAAGAAGTGGACCCCATCGACTCGAGGTCCAGGAAGATAGTCCCGAGGGCCAAAGGGTTAATTTACTCTTGCACTGCTACCTACCCTACGTCACTGGGAGTGCTGGGGGGGGGGGGGGGGGGTGTTTTCCCGGTAGCGAGCATTCTAGTTGGTTTCTGTCGGCTTTATTCGGCTCAGCCCGAAGGGAGGAGGGTTTTGCTAGTCAGGTCCTACTTAACAACCATCTTCACTCCCTTCATAGCACTGCAGAAGAAGAGACAAAAAAAAACCTGGAATTGGAAACAATGTTAATTCCTGGTAATCCGGTTAGATGGGGGAGCTGAGCTTGGTCAGACGTACAGGTCCAAAACCACAAAGGAAGGAAAAGCCAAGTCAATCTGGTGGAAAATGTACCGACCGAGGGTCGAGGCCCTGGGAGCCCCAAGCGGCCGGCAAACCTACTTTGCCTTGCCTTGAGCAGCCAAACAACTAGTCTAGGGGAGGGAAAGAGTGGTGGAGACGGTGGAATGCAGTGGACTCGAGTGGTCTCCAGTGACCTCCAGTGGCCTCCAGTGGCCTGTCTATGCAAACCTGTTTGGTGGTTGGCTGCAAGGGAGCCCTAACCCACTACGTCACCATCGTTCACTTCAATCCCTCTCAGCCCAGAAGGTAAAGGAATGAAGGGCTTGGCTGCTGCTGCTACTGCTGCTACTGCTACTGCTACTACTGCGGCTGCTGCTGGCAAAGTACGGAAATAATCACTTGATGAGTTCCCGTTTTGCTCTCAGCCTATTCTACAAAAGTCGACCATAGTGCCCACCTTCTGCTGTTGGTGGGCTTTCCCTATCTCCCTGACTCTTAACTTTACTTCCAACCGGTTTACCCCATAATTGCCCACCCCCTCCGCCTACCTACACATACATCTACGTACTACACGATCGATCACCCCCCGATCGGCCGTGATGGAAATCTCTCGAGTCCTGAATTACATTGACGAAGCGCCCAAATGGGTGGGAATGGGAAGCACGGATGACACCAGACAACTCCCAAGACAACAACAACAACCAGAGCCCCTGCCCTCGCCTGAACTACAAAGCCAATCGTCCGAAGAATCCTCCCCCCTCCCCCTTCCCCTCCCCCGATCGGCCATCACCACCACCACCACCTCCACCACCAACACGAACCCAACCTCTCATACCATAATCCGCAACAAGAAACCCATCCCGCGACAGGCGGGACGCGGATACGCCCCGAAGAGCCGAGCCGCGCTGGCGTGCAACTCGTGTCGACAGGGGAAATTCAAGTGCACCGGCGAGAAGAACCAATGCCAGCGGTGTGCCATGCTGGGCAAACAATGCTGGTACCCGGCCCATAAGCGCGAGCGGATTCAGAGGTAGGGATGCTCCCTTCCCTCTTGGACGGTCGGATGGTTTATTACCTACATGGACACCGCGGTTAATTCGGGTCGCATTTGACAGGGAGATGGATCAGCTGGTCACGGAGGCGAATGAGTATCGGTTGATGCTGGAGCTGCTGCTTTCACGGGTCAATAAAGAAGACGCGGAGGATATTTCCGCCCTACTGTTCAAGGTAGCTACCGGTTACTTGTTTTTTTTCCCTTGGTTGCTGGCGTGGACTAACATTGGAACTATGGTTGAAGTATGAAAAGTAGGGGCGATGGACGTTGGCTTGACTTGCATTCCTCGACACCGAATTACTCGACGACTAGACCGGCGAATCTCTCTCCTGACAGCTGGAGAAAGCATGGGCGAAATCCTATCCCAACACTCGGGGAGTTCAGCTTGTCCACAGAATGGACGGCATTTTGCTCGCCCTGATATCCCGCGCAAACCTCACGCCATTGCTCTCTCGTCGCACGGCAGGTTTGCGTGGCGCAGCCAGGGAAAGAACATCCTGGCATGACGCATTCTAGACCGTCTCAGCGGTCATTTTTCTTTCCTTTTGTTTTTTTGTTTTTGTTTCACATTTGTATTCCAGATAGAGATACCCTTCCGATAAGGAACACACCAATCAGACCTGAACAAGTACAGTATAGTATAAGATAGCAGAGAGTGAGCCGGATAGTCTCTCCGATAACATCCACCCAACATTCCACCGGAGACAACCTAAAAGAAGCTTATTAGCCCGTCCTCCGATCTCCACCTGCTGGATAAATCCTGATTTCCGAGCCCCTAGCAGATGGTGCCCCACGCTCGTCATCTGCCAGAGAGTAGATAAGCTCATTGCCAAGAGCACAGCTCGATGATCCGGGTTGTCCTAAGCGAGGCCGTGGAGCAGGTCTGGGGCTGTGGAAACAGGCACTCTGGGGTGGGCTGTATTGCCACAGAGTCATGGTATCCTGAAGGACGACACATACCTTTACCTTCCTTCCTGCAGGATTTGTAACCTTGGTACTTTACTGCAACAGCGTCAAACAGCATCGTCCGGAAATTCGAAAGGTATGCACATCACATCTAGAGCATCTATCTCATCCTGACCTCAACCACCCATCCCCTCCCGACAACCGTTCATTATACCCATAAATCCTACAAGGTGTAGATAAAATCCGGCCTCTTATCCCCCAACACCTCCAGCTCCTCGCTCCCCAGCCCCTCCGACCGATGATCGCGCTCCCCGCGCAGCCGCCGTCGGTTCTCCTTCCTCAACAGGATATACTGCGTCACCGACCCGCCAAACAGGAACACCACCAGATACCCCAGCACGACGCCATGCCCCGGATAGAAGCGCGGGGCGTCCTCGCTGCGGTAGATATTCGACGAGACGATGCCGTTCAGATTGCCCCAGCCGATCATGAGCCCGAGCGTGATGCCGCGTTTGTAGACTCCTATGGTTTATGATCCTCAATTAGCTGATGGGTTGTCGTGGAGGGGCGGGGGGAGTTTATAGTGGATGTCGCCGTGGCTGGGGCTGTGGCTGTGGCACTCACCTTCAACATTATTGCTGACCCAGGAGATCGTATTAGCGATGCAGGGGTAGATGCCCATGGCGCCGAGGAAGACGCCCGCGTACTGGACCCCGGCGGTTTTCGAGCCCAGCAGCATGCAGAACCCGGCGATGCCGATCAGCGAGACGAAGATGTTGCACAGGCCGCGCTGGCGGGTGCGGTCGGCGAGGTAGCCGATGCTCACCGTCAGGATGGCGGCGCAGGCGTAGGGCGGGACGCTGAGGAGCTGCGCGCGGGTCGAGGAGTAGCCTGTCTCTGGTCAGTTCCCAACAGCTGGGGCCAGTGAGTTGATGGGGGTTGAGGATGGAAATACCCTAAATCACCGCGTTAGCATCACCATCCTCCCACCGCAGGAGGATAAACTCACCAGTTGATTAATGATGGTCGGCACGAACAACGAAAACGCATACAACGCCCCGTCGGCGCCCATGTAGATCACGCACCCCAACCACGTCTTCGAGTCCTTCACACTGGCCCAGATGTACGCCGTCTTGAACTCGTGCTCGCGCAGCCCACTCGCCTGCTTATCGGCGGCCAGGCGCCGCAGCACCCGCTTGCGCTCGTCCTCGCTCAGGAACGCCGCGCGGTCCGGAAAGTCGTACACGAGCCAGTACGAGAGCACCCCGATGACGACGGTCGCCAGCCCCTCCAGGATGAAGATCCACGCCCAGCCTTGCTTGCCGCCCACGCCGTCCATCTTGGCGATCGCCGCCGCCAGCAGCCCGCCGAAGGAGCCGGCCAGCGCGGCGGCGGAGAAGAAGATCGCCATGCGGATGCCGAACTCGGAGCGTCTGTACCAGCACGACAGGTAGTAGCTGATGCCCGGGAAGAGGCCGGCTTCCGCCAGGCCCAGGAACCATCGCGCCGTGATCAGCCCGCCGTAGTTGTGCACCAGGCCCATGGTTGTCATGCAGATGCCCTGTGGGGTCGAGCATGCGTCAGTCACTGGTCGATTGGTTTCGCATGCCTACCGTGGAAGGGCTGCTGATCTCACGGACTCCCACGCTGACTCTCCGGAGACGTACCCAAAGAACAATTATCGTCGGAATAAACAAGCTGGGGCGCGTCCGCTTTAGGAGGACGTTGGTCAGGGGCTCGAAGACGGAATACGAGACGAAGAACACGGTCAGCGAGGCGTTGTACTGCGCATTACTCATGTTCAGCGCCTGCTGCAGCCCGTCGAGCTTGGCGTTGCCGATGTTGGTGCGGTCCAAGAACGAGGCCAGGTAGAGCAGTGACAGCCAGGGGATGAGGCGCAGGTCGAGCTTGCGGAGTAGCCGGCGGTCCTGGACGGAGATGTGTCAATTGCACGTTCCTGGCAGTAGACAGGCACGAGTACGTACGATAGTGGCCTTCTCCGCCTCGCTCAGACCAGCGTCTGGATCGTCAATCTCGTGCAGGTGCTCAGCGGTGGGTTTGGAGATCTCCGCGTCGTGGAACCCGGGGGGTTTCTCGTCGGGAGCTGGAGGTTGGGCGCCCATTTCTTTGGTGTCCATTGGGGTGAGATGGGGGGGGGGGGGGGTGTTTTGTAGAGGGAGTGAGGTGGTTTGCGACACGAATGCGAAAGAGACAGAAGACAGAGCAGGGAAAGCGTGAGAAAGAAGGACAGCTAGACAAAACCCTGCCAGCGAAGTCGAGCTACCCTGTACGGTTGGGAACCGATGATCTCGGGGTAATACCGTGCGGGGGCTGAGTAATCCTTGCCAATGATCTACTGGTCCCTTGCGTCTTTTCTCTGTTCATTGCTGCTTTCATTCACTACCGCCCAATTACCTTCTGCACCTCATTTTTCAGCCTCGCCATGCGGTGACAGATACGGCCGTGATTGGATTGCCATCCAGAAATGCTTCTTTACGCTTCTTCTGCTTCTTCTTTTCCTGTTCCTCACCTCAACCCCCGATACGCCAGCATTCCCCCTCTGCCCCTCTGCCCCTCCGACAAACACGAGGTTGTCGGCGACTTCCCCGCATTCTGAAAGCCGAACGGATCAGCATTTGCCGGTGCCAAGAGATAAGCAGCTTGGCGAGATCCCCCGCATTTCATCGCCATGAAGCCATTTCTCAGCTGGCCTGTCTGTTGGTTTAGCCTAATGAGCAACGGTGGGAAACTGGAAGAGAATGTTTCGATCCCAACGTGCTGAGATTGCGACGGCCGCTGCGCTGCAGGTACCACAAAATGCAAGGGGTGTAGGTTGTGTTAGGTCCCCATGCTTGTTTGCAGTCCGTCAAGCTCAGTAAATCCGTTCACTTCAGTTAATTTCAGACAGAGTCCTATTATGCCCTCGAGCGCTCTGAATGCCCAACACTTTGCCAGGGTGTGCATATTTATGCCTGAGGCACCAAGGCTTAAAGGGTCGAACTTTAAGCTTAAAGGCACGTGATCGCTCACTATCGCTGGTGGCCAGTTGCGCCCGGGATTCACCACTGCCAAGTCACAATACCTTAGTCATCGCGCTGCTGCTAAGATATACAAGTATATCACAAACATGGCACCTACTCCTGCTGGTCTACGTCCAAAATTGGCGTGAGTCAAAAAAGGACCTCATTTCCAGTCAGCGAAGACATCTCTCTGCAAGCAGACGCCATCCGACCACAATTCGTCGCATACAAGAACAAACTTCACTCATAACCATCCATAAATTAACTTCATGAACCCATTAAATCCTCAACATAGATCAAACGCATCAAACCAAAAAGGAGTCGTAAACACCGCACACCCATAATTCGCATTCTTAACCACCTTCCCCTCCACTTCAACCGTCATGACCACCACAGAAAATAATTTTTAACGAGCCTCCTCATCAACACTCCCCTTCGTCTCCCACTCCGGATGCGACTGACCCTCCCCCTTCCCCTGCAACTTGGCCGCAACCCCGCCATCCAACCGCGTATCCACCTCGCGGGAGAACAGCGACGCGACGATCGACAGCCCTCCGAATGCGATACTCACGCAGAAGACCGTGCGGAACGACATCGCATACGCCGTCTTCTCCGCGTCCGCCACGGCGGCCAGGATCTTGGTCGTCATGCCGGGCACAGCCTCCAGGGCGGCGCTGGTGCCCGCGGCGACCGCCTCGAGGAGGTCGGTGAGCGAGGACGAGGGCAGGCCGGCCTTGGTGGCGGCGTGCGTCACGGTCGTGGGCAGGTTCGCGGTGATCCGGTTTTGGAGGATGGCGACGTAGATGGCCGCTTGGATGTGTTAGTTATGGGTCTAGTTTCGGAGGGTCGTGGTGGGGGCTTGGGGACAAGGGCAAGGGCAAGGGAACACTCACTGGCAATGGTGCCGAAGATCTGCTTGGCGGAGCCCAGGAAGCCGCTGGCGAGCCCGATGTCCTCCGGTTTGCAGTACAGGGGGCACATGATCAGGGTGATCAGTTCGAGGTACCCGACTGCGAAGCCGCCGATTGCGGTGAACTGGTGGTTCAGTGGGTCAGTGGGCGTTGCTGTTTGTGGTAGAGGTGGGTGTTTGAGATCAGGGGAAAGGGACGAGACGAAGGAGGGACGTACTGCAATGCCATATGCTTGGTGGTGCTGGTTGATCGCCGCCAGGGCACCGGAGAACGCAGTGATGATCACGGTCGACGCGATGAGCTGGTACTTGGTGAAGCCGAGAGGCTTCATGAGAATACCGGCGGCAATTTCACCGACGATGACGCCGACTCCGGTGGTGATCTGCAGTGCTTGTCAGCTTCCTCACTTACTGAGTAGTAGGAGATCAAACTCACGGAGAGCCAGCCGGCTTTGATGGTGTTGGTGGTGAAGAGGTAGAGGACGGCCTCGGGCCACAGGAGACTGTTGCTTCGGTTAGGGCTGAAGGCACGACGTGACCGTGACCGGGTGCTCGCGCGCTTACCTCATGGAGAAGTAGACCATGTTGCCGACCAGGGCAGAGCACACCGTCGCCGCGTAGCCGGGGTTGCGCAGCAGCGACATGGGGAGCAGGGGTTGCTCCAGGGGCGCGTAGATTTCTGCGGTCGCATCAGTAACTGCGTGTGTGCATGGGATGCAGCACTTGCGAGGAACATACCGTAGAGAACAAAGACGATGATCGACACGAAGCCGACGACCAGCACGGCAACGACGTGAGCCGAGGACCACGCATACGAGGTACCACCCCAGGCTATCTACTCGTCAGCCGTGTCAATGCAAATGAATCAGACAGCACATACAGAGACCCAGCAGCACCAGAACAACACCAGCGGCGTAGAGCACGAACCCGATCCAGTCGAACTTCTTCAGACCGTCGAGGCGGCTCTGCCCACCGCGCTTCTGATCCCAACCAGGGGGGAAGTAGAAGAGCACCAGCAGGATGATCGACAGGCCGCAGGTGATCATGTTCAGGTAATACGTCCAGCGCCACGAGGCGGCGGTGTGAGCGACGAAGTCACTGGCAATGATGGATCCGAAGGCGGAAAAGGGGAGGGTGGTGATGAAGATGCTGGCGTTGACCGCAGGACGAGCGCGGTTCGGCACCAGCTCAGCAATCACAAAGGTGAAGGTCAACTGCACTGCAGCAGCCAGACCACACAGCACACTCCCGCCGATCACCGTCGGGACATTCTTTGCGGTCGCGCAGACAATCGCCCCGACAAGTCCCAGCAGCTGGCCGCCAATGAGGATGTACCGACGACCGAAGATATCGCCCAGACGGCCGACCAGCAGCAATCCGACCTATACACACACATCAGTATGAAAGATGATGACCAGACAGAAGAAGGATCGACATACTCCGGAGATTAACGTAAAGACCGTTGAGATCATGCTATAGTTGGGGTCCGGCCCTGTGCGCGCAAGGAGAGACGATCAGCGGATGCCACTCAGATCGGCCCCGTTCAGGGGGGCGATGGGGACCTACCGAGATCTTGGTTGATCGCAGTCAAGCTGTTGACCTATTTGCGAGTCAGAACGCCAGAATCACATCACGCGCGAAGAGAAACGCACTGGCAAGACATATCCCAGGTACAGACTGATGGCCATCAAACAAACGGCCACCACCGAGCCGATGAAGTTGGGACTGCGGTAGTATCCCGTCGGCAGCTGGTCCAGGTCGACACTCTTGGACTGGATGGAGCCCTCGACGGGCTGAGGAGTCTTCTCGTCCGCCATAATGCACCTCAAAATCAAAGGCTGGGATCCTTCAACAGAGGGGAAGTCGCAGGCACAGAGGTGTGAAGTGGATAAAACGGAAGAGAGGTTCCTCAGCTGCAGGAAATGCAGATAGTTAAAGTAGGCCCAGCATGGCCATATGCAGGGCAGAGGCGACAGCCACGAGGCGAAAAGGCGCTAGAAAGTCATCAAACCGGACTGGAGTGTCAAACCATCTCATTTCCGTAGTCTAGATTACCACTATGACTGGGACTATGAGAGACTACTGGCACGCGAAACTGGTAGGCACGGCCAACGAGCCTTGTACGGCATACCAAGAGCCAACATGCAATGCCTAGTCTGGCCTGTGAGTAGAAGATACGTACCTGGGTGGTGTGTGAGTGGGGAACTAGGATAAGAGAGGGGGGGGAGGGGGACAATGGACCAGGTAGGCTGGTGGTCATGAAAAGAGAGGGGAAGAAGGCCGCCGCTTAGGGTTCGTTCATCTTGACAACAAGTCGGCGACGGTCCTTGCGCGATATTGGGAAGGGCCCGCAGTAGTCGGTGGAGCCGGAGTCGGCGAATGACTTAACCCAACATCAGCCAATCCAGTCGCCCCACGATCGATCTAGAGTGCTCTGTTTTGGATTTGCTGCCTGCCATGGAGGGGAAAATGAGCAAATAAGAAATTCCAGCAGGAAAAACACAAAAGAAATGAAAATTGTCAGCTGTTCTGCAGCTCGGAACGGCAATTTACAGAGATTCCACGTGTGGCTTGCTCGTTTGCAGAACCGACTGAGGCGAGGAACTAACTAGTAGGTAAGTACCGAGTCGAGGTTCTCCCACACCATAGGTAGAATGAATTCTTTTGTCATCGTCACTGGGCCGAAGGAAGGGCTGTCTTCGCCGAGATTACGGTATAGCCCCGGAGAATAAGGGTAGTGGCAAAAGACCCTCCTTGTAATTCCGTCCACCCCTGGGCACAATAACTAAGGATAGAAAGGGCAAGAAGGACGTTTTGACTACCTGATTGCTGTTACTACATGCTTCATGTAGGGCCTAAGTTTCCATCTTTTCGCGTCTGCTTCTGCTCGTTTCTTGCCCAGCACGACCGGTTGTCATGGAAGATTTGATCTTCAGAGAGCAGTCTTCGTCCGATTCTTCGGTGGACCTAGATGCCTCACGAGTCCCGTCGATCATCGTGTGTAACACGGTGCTCATCGTGATCGCGAGCATTGGGGTGCTGGTGCGTGTATTCGTGCGGACCCAATATCTTTCCGGACTTGGGGCAGATGACTATCTGTGTATAGTGAGCTGGGTAAGTTCCCCGGCTGGTACGAGTGATCGGTGCTCTAGACTAACCCAGTGGTTTCGTTGTCTAGGTGTTTACACTCGCGCTATGCATCCTTTGTATATTGAGTGCGACTTCCTCTATTCTGCCTGCACACCGTCAGGATGTGTATACTGATAATCGGGCTCTAGTGACCAACTATGGCTTTGGAAGACACATTGAGACGATCAACGACTATCACACCCTGGAGCTGTTCCTCAAGGTCTGAAGACACTGCTTCTCGATACTTGCATACCATGCACTGACACGATCCTCAAACTTCAGCTCGACTTTGCCACCATGATTGCCTACCTTATCGCCCTGGGTACCGTCAAATGCTCCTTCTGTATCCTGTATCTCCAGATCTTTCCGGGCAAGACCTTCCGCATTATCTGTTGGTGTTTGGCCGCTCTGCTCGTGGCCGAAACAACCGAAGAGTGTCTGGTCGTGGTGTTCCAGTGCACGCCCATCCATAAAGCCTGGGACTCGCGGGGGGTGGTCAAGGGGAAATGCCTGTCATTGACGGCGTTCTACTACATCTCGTTCGGAATCCGACTGGCGACCGACCTAGCCATTTTCGCCCTGCCCATTCCCAAATTGGTGCGGCTGAATATGACCCGCGGTAAACGCGCGGGGTTGGTGTTCATGTTTGGGCTGGGAGTTCTGTACGAAGCTCCTGTTCCCCGCTGCGCTCTCAAAGCCTGCTAATCATAGCTGCAGGGTCTCCGTGACGAGTATTATCCGGGCAACTTATATCAGTAATTTCTCGCTGGACCACACGTGTAAGTGTGCCCCCCTTGGGTCATCCACTTTTGATTGACATGCATCTAACATACGAGGGTAGGGACTCTGGTGAACCCACTCAACTGGTCCAGTGTGGAGGTGGCGGTGGCCATCTTCATCGCGTGCATTCCTAGTTTCAAGAGTCTCATCTCCTTCCGATTCCCCGCCCTGCAGCGCCTGCTTGGTCTCTCCAGCAAGGGCGATTCGACGGGTCGATCGCGCATGTATGGCACCTCGGGCCGCCGCACCACGCATGGACGGTCGCTGGCGCACCAGAGCATCAAGCTGGACACGGTGACGGGCCAGAGCCGGGCAGATATTGAGGCCAGCTTGAATGGGTCGGAAGAGCGCATCTTCCCGGTGCATGCGGGCATCCAGATCACGACGCATGTCAGCGTCAATCAGAGTGATTGAGGTTCACTCCTCTCTTTTACCCCAGGCCACACAAACCAAAATACCATAATTTTCCTTTGTTGTTCCCACCGTGTCTCTATCAGACCATTGTTTTTACGATAATAATGCCACGCCCGTCTTGCTAATGTGCCACGGAAGAGCGGCAGGACATTTGCCCAACTCGGTTCTGGATCGGAAACATGGTATCGGAGAGGGGTGGGAGGCCGTCCGGGCTCTTTACTCGTTCTGTTCGTCCCCATGGTCCAGATCAACCAACTTCCTTAATTGGTGGGATAAGTGCATCGTAGGGTCAAGTAGGGTGGTCACTGGTGGGTGAATGGGTGGATGGGATGGGCAAGCTAATCTAAGCTTATGCCAAGAGACGGCTGTATTTGGGACAAGAAGGGATGGCCCGTCTTTTGTTCCTATTGTGTCTCTAATAGGTGGGAAGGATGAAAATGTGAGCTAATGGATTTGATCCTTCCGACCAAGCCCCTGATGTGGCCGGGGTATCTTACCGGACGCGCAAGCCATCTGAGGGTATAACTTGACGCTGGACGGCCGGTGGTGGCCAGCACACTGACCCTACCACTACCGCAAGGTAAGTTGTCTGGTCTCTGCATAGTGATAACCTCGCATGAGGAGATCCGGCATGATTGGGCGTTCCAAAAAAACTGATCAGTTTTTTCTTGTCGTCTGCTTCACCAGGGAAAAGAAAAAAAAATCAGACACTAAGACGGCAGCGCAGCGCTAGTTCCAGCCGGAGGAAATAATGTCGGCGACCATAAAATGTGCGGCCATGGATAGGGTCGACGGCCCGCCGGGTGCAAATTAGCCCAAGGGCGGCGGCTCCACTCAATCCATCCCACCAACCCATCAGATTCTTTTTCACCCGCTCCATAATCACAGGAGGGGATCAATGGTTTGATGCAGGCTGAGGGTGTGTCCCTTCAGCCCTTTTGTTCTGCGGATGAAGCACCTCTTGCCTCGGATACCCTCCGCGTTGGCAATTTACCGGCACACGCTAAGACGATTGGCTGTGCTGCGATTCAGACTGTAATTTCTCTGCTGTATGTTTCAGATGCCTAGCACATTATTGTCCTGGCTTGGCCAGGGTTACGAATATTCGTGACTGGCGAGACGCACCACCGCAATCTGTCGGCTGTCGTTCGGTGCCTTTCTCTAGCTCGACCGACCAGGGTATTATCTTCAGAAGTTCAGATGCGCCACGCTATCACTATAGTGACCAAACACCCCTGTCTAGGAAGGCAATAAGATGCTTATTACATCTAGACTAGGAGAGACAACTCATCTGTCGGAATGGTGTGAAGAATCTTAAACCAAATCCCCAAGCCCAGCCGAGAAATCTTATCTTGCGCCACGGCCCAAGGGATGACACCCGGAACCCTAAACGCCTAAAGGCAACAACAGTTGTTTACAACACAACACAACTTCAACGACAACCCTTCGGCGGGTCAGATGAAAAACGAAAAAAAAAAATAGAAAATTCCTGAGTATGCCCACAGCGGCACTACCACATCGGACCCGAACTTTCGACCGATCGCGTTATCCACTCATGACCCAACCCAGCCAGGTCGCTCTGTTCGGGGCATTTCTGGACTCATCCGCGGTAGACTAATGGCCGCCCGTCCGCTGTTCTCCACTGGAAATCGCCTGACGCCAGTGGCCAGTGGCCAGTGGCCAGTGGTCAGTGGTCAGTGGCGGATATGGCCGAGCGGTGGTGGTTTCGTGTGGTCACTACGGAGTAGAGGTAGTCGGCTTATTCGCTTGCGGGCTCAACCACTGCGTCGACAGTCGATAGTCTCAATGAAGCACGGCAACTTGCATCCATCTAGCATTCGTTATCTGGCTCGGACGAGCAGCGGAAGGAGAATGGGTCGGAATGAACCGGCGCATGTTCGAACCGCATGCAGAATTATGTCCACCGTTCCATGCATAGTGACGGGACAACGAGCACGGCAGACCCCTGAATCCCATGCGTGCCATGCATGAGCCGACTCCATAATGTAAGGACCACAGCAGTTCTCGTCGCTGAGACTAGACTTTCCCCCTTCCCCCAAAACTTTTTCGTTCTTGCTAGTCCCCTCAACACTAAGCACGTAGTCCATCATCATGCAGGAACAGCACCAAGACACCAATCAGGGCCACCACGCGATCGTCTTCGGGTGCTCTGGCATCAACGGCTGGGCGCTGGTCAACCAGCTGCTCTCCGACTACCCAGCGCCCGGCACGTTCAGCAGGGTGACCGCCGTTGCGAACCGTGCGTTCAGTCCGGCAGACGCCCAATGGCCCTCCGATGATCGATTGCAGATTGTCTCGGGCGTGGACCTGCTAGCCGGCGACGATCAGGCGCTGGCCGCCACGTTGCGCGAGAAGATCCCTGCGGTTGAGACGATCAGCCATGTGTATTATGCGGGTGTGTATATTTCCTCCCCAGCTACCCCGACTGTGGGTAGGAAGGTTGTATCGTCCGCTAACATGATCTCTGTCCATCGCCAGCCTACCGCGCCAGCGACAACGCCGCCGAAGAATGCCGCCTGAACAAGGAGATGCTGCGCGCGGCCGTGCAGGCCTTGGAGACGCTGTCTCCTACGCTGTCCTTCGTGACGCTTATCACCGGTACCAAGGTACGCCGTTACTCTTCATCCTCATTCAATGTCATCGTCCCTGATTCGAGCAGGCATACGGCGTCTACCTCCTGGACAAATTCCCCTTCCGCGGACAGACCCCGCTGAGCGAGGACCTGCCCCGCGTGCCCGCCGAATACGCCAAGGACCTGTTCTACTATCACGAAGTCGATCTCCTGCAGGAGCTTAGCGCAGGGAAGCAATGGTCGTGGTGTGAAGTGCGACCGGATGTGATTGTACGTGTTCCCTAACACCACACATGAATCACCACGCATGAACTTCCCATCCCTGCACCCTCTCATCCCCAACAACCTCCTCCCCTCCAGAACCATTCAACTAACGCCCCCCGAAACAACAGGTCGGAGTCGCCCCCTTCGGCAACGCAAACTGCATGGCCCAAACCATGGGCATCTACCTCAGCCTATACCGACACATCCACGGCGCCGGCGCCCAAATCCCCTTCCCGGGCAACGACACAACCTGGTCCCTGACCTCCACCGACTCCAATCAAGACATCATCGCGCGCTTCTGCCTGCACGCCTCCCTGCAGCCAGCCCACAAAGTGCACGGCAAGGCGTTCAACATCGCCGACAGCGCGCGGCCCGTCGCCTGGTCGGAGCGCTGGCCGGCGCTGGCGCGGTACTTTGGGTTAGATGGCGTGGGGCCTGATCCTGCGGCGCTGCACCCGACGCAGTTCATGGAGAAGCATTGGGGCACGGTGCAGGCGCTGTGTCGGGAGAAGGGGCTGAATGAGGAGGTGATTGATCGGAGCATGCATAACACGGGGGCCCGGATGGGGAGTCTGCGGTTGATGGATTTCGATCGAGAGTTTGACTTGGCAAGGGCGCGGGGGATTGGGTTTGAGGAGGAGTTGGGGGTGGAGGAGTCGTGGCATCGGGCTTTTGAGAGGGTTGGGGGCATGGGGTTGCTGTTCTGATTTGCATTCCTGGGCTGTATGTGAAGGGTTGAAGGGGGGTGGGGTATATTCTGGAATGGGGAGGATTGCGTCAGTTGAAAAGACATGCTTCTTGAGAAATGGGTACTGATGGTATGTCGATATGATAATAGTCATATTAATAGATTTTGACTTTCCTTGTCACATTTTTGATAGTGGTGGGATTGTTGGGTGTGAATCCACACTCGGTAAAGTATACCAGTCTTACATACAGTACTATTCAGTGATGTACAAAACTCTCTGGGCCCTGTAACCAGAAAACTGTGGTATATAGCAGATTTGTCCCTGTATTGCTCCCTGTGAGTGCACTCTGGTACAATGGAGAGCCTGAAACTGATTAGTGGCGCCTCTCATATTGCATGCGTCTCTTGGGAATGTGCTAACATCAATCCCCTTTCTGCTAAGCATAGGTTTCAAATCAGTGCCCTTTTTCTATATGATGCTGCCAGGATGCTGCCAAGATGCTGTGTAGTCACGTATGACCTTGCCTCTGTGTGGGACAATGCCTGCGTCCCGCGAGTAAATATATCTTGCGTAATCCAAGCACAAACAGCAGCATCTACGACTAATTATCCACATATCATTATCACACAGAGAAAAAGCTTCTGAAGGGGTAAGCGATAAGGATTCTTGACACCGAATATAATCATGGAATCGATTTAAGGGACTGGATGTGCATTGCTTGCGCTGGCCACGTCACGTGACTGGGGTATATAGAACTGAAACATCAGCCCCTCAGTGTCAGATGTGAATCTATCTCAAGATGTTGATCTAGTGGATCAAGCATATATCTCTCAAAGTAATTGCTCACTTCACCGAGAACCGAGCCTAAGTTACCCGGCGGAGGGGCCCCAGGTCACACATTCCAAGAAACAGCCCTGGTTCTCATGTCTTAAGTCCTACTCATCAAGACTAGACGGAATAATAAGGATACTATTGATACTCGCGAGTGTTCGCCCGATCGGCGAGTCTCGATGTTTCCGGGTTTACGCTTTCAAGATGAAGCAATTGAAAGTACGAGTACAGGGTGTAGTCTATACACCTCATCATACTGTCACAAACATCATCACTCTACAATCGAATCCCGTGCATCATGCCCCCCGAGCACCTCACGCCTTCTCCCGCCTCTCAATCGTCAGCCACATATCCTCCCAGTGACCCACCCCACCCTGAATCACAAACTTGGCCGACGGCTTGTCCTTGACAACATGGGGAGTATAGTACCGGAAGAACTAGACACAAGTCAGCACCAATCAGCCAACCCAACCACCCTTCATTAGCTCAAGCCAAGAGCGTGGGATACATACCTGCAACGGCCCCTTGAACAGCTCCATCATAGCGATATCGCGTCCCAAACACACACGGGCCCCGTACCCAAAGGTAAAAATATACTTATTTAACACCCTCGCCTTCTCCGCATCCAGCCAGCGCTCCGGCTTGAAATCCTCCGCATCCTCCCCAAACACCTTCTTATCGCGGTGCATGATCCACGGATTCCCCGAGATCTCCGTGCCCGCCGGCACAAACTTCCCGTACAGCTCGATGCCCGGCTCCGCCACGTAGCGCGGGAAGATATTCGGCGCCGGGGGGTTCAACCGGATCGTCTCGCGGACACAGGCCACGTAGTAGGGGAGGTGGTCGAGGATGTCAGCGTACTGCGGGGTCCGTCCGTCTGTGAACACGCCACGCGCGACCGCGGCGTCGATCTCGGTCATCATGCGCGCGTACACGGCCTTGTGCGTGAGGAGGTTGTGCACCAGCGCCTGGAAGACCGTGCCTGTCGTATCGGCCCCGGCGAGGAGCACCAGCAGGACTTCGGCTTTGATGTACTCCATGTCCAGCGGTTGGTTGTCCTCCGTGCGCGCCTCCAAAAAGGTTTGGAGGAGGTCGACCCGTCCGATGTCCTTCTTCTCCGACAGGTCGCGCAGTCGCTGTTCGATCAGCGTGTCGCGGAAGCGCATGAGCACACCGACCCCCGACGGGTCGGAGGGCGTCGCCACGAGGTACTTTTTCAGGAAAGTCGTTTTCACCCAGCTGGTGAAGGGGTGCAGGCGCGCGAGGAAACCGAAGGCCGGGAGCCCGTCGTGGAAGCCTTGGATCAGGCCGCCGACGTCGTGGGCTTGGGAGATAAAGCCGAAGGGGGCGCCGAAGCCGACTTCGCTGATGATGTCGTAGGCCATGTAGCTGTGTTGCATCCAAGGGGTGTCAGTAGGGAACTGGGGAGGTTGGGGAATGGCATGAGGCAGAAGCGGAGGGCAACATACACGGCCCACCAGGCAAAGTCAAAGGCGGTCCCCGTGCTAGAAAACTTCTCATCCAGCTTGTCCAGCCACTCTTGCAATCGGAGGTCGATCAACGGCTCCATTTTCTTCACGTTGCTGAAGCTGTACTGTGGCGGGCGTCAGTCGTGATCTGCGCGGAAAAGGCTGCAGGGAAGCGTACCGGCCCGGCAATGTGTTTGCGGAACGAGGCGTGCGTCTTGTACGAGCGCATGTTGAACAACGACTCAGTTTCCCCGAAAGAGCCCGTGATGTAGTGGCCGGTCTTGTCGGCCTGGCGGTGGTAGATGTCCGGCAGCTTTGTCGGGTCGCTGACCAGCAGCAGTGTCGGGGTGATGCGGACGACGGGGCCTGAAAGAAACAGATGTCAGCGTTAGTTGGATGTGCTGCCTTGGTAACATCTCTCTATATCGACGGTGTCGGGTCGGTACCATATTTCTTCGTCAACTCAGAGCAGGTCTGCAGCTCCGTTTCACGCAGATTGTGCCATGCGATCCAAAGGCGAGTGACGCTGCCCCAGAAAGGCCCGGGGAACTTGGCGAGCGGATGGAAGAAGCGGTAGTAGATGATCTGGTAGACGAATTGCAGCACGACATAGACAAGCAGACCCCAGGCCACCCGGGCCAGGGTAAGCTGCGACAAAACGTTCTCCAGGCCCATGACTGTCTGTTGAGTGAGGCAATTGAGTCGCAGGGGCCGGAGAGGTAGGCTCTTAAGAATGCGACCGTTGCCTGACCTCACACCAACCAAGCACTATCCTTTGTTCCTCCTGCTGATCGGTCGGCCAGTAAGGGGCCTCAACTAGAAATGCTCCGGTGTGGGTAGTAGGACAAATCATTGTCGTCTTGCATAAACAATTTGCATCTCATTGGCACGAGCTGACGCAGTGGACAACGTGCAGTCCGGCCCTCGTGCCGACCACCGACTGAGGCCTCCAAGCGTCCCCTCACCCGCACCACGGAGATTGTCAAGCCTGTTTCGGGGAGGACCTAGAATCAAATGGGCAGGCCATCCGGGCTGGAGCACCGTTGGCGCGGGGAGTGGGAGAAGAGAGGGGTTGGACAGCTTGAAATGGTGGGTGTCAATAGGCCCTGACAGGCTGACAGGCTGCCAGGCGCACCGTAGCTCATATACGAAGCTTAGGGTTCAACGGCGCCCCGTGCCTCAATGGATGCCACACCACCATGGCCCGCAGAGGTGAACGATTTCACATCTTATTCGGTACCTTATGTGTATATGTAGCTGTAAATCTAACGGTCAACGGTTTGTGTTTGTTAGTATTGTTCAAGAACCATCTGACAGGTGTCAAAGCAACACAGTTGGCTCGAAGAACAGGCATCTTCCCTGTCGAGTCGGGGTGGGTGAAAAGGGCAGCTGGTGGGTTGGAATCATAACCGGCTCCATAACCGACCCGTGGAGGACGACGGTCTTTTCCCCTTTAATTCTTCGAGCGAGACATTAGGGTTATAACTGATGCCCCTCCGTGCGGGATATGACCTATCGCATCGGCCGCTTCAGATTGGGATCCACCGCGCAAGAGTCGCTTCGCGGCCACCAAGGCCCGCCAAATGAGCTAACTCACACTAAAGGCCGCTAATGCGCGCGCCGTCATCCGATCGGCATTCCTTTTCGACGCTCAGTGACGGATGGCCAGATTGGCGACTTCCGTACTTTTGACAGCTTGTCTTGTAAGGAGGGAAGAGCGTCCGGTTGGCGGATTGTCACTGATAATGATGTTCTAGGGAGGGGGTCAGTTGTTGAGTAACTTGATGCCAATCTGCTATCTCCACCCCATCAACGGTTTTTCTCCCTCCAAACTTCAAGCTCAAAGCCCGACAGAAGTTGGAGAGATGGAGAGACCCAGAGACTCAGAGAGACACTTGTGATGGGCCTTGGGGTCGGTTGAATCCACCCGAAAGAGGGGTGGCAGATGGCCATTCCCGCACCAGCCAGCCTCTGCCGTTCGGCCGTGTTCGAACTTCGGGAGCATTTATGATTTCTCGCGAACTGCTCCATAACCTACCAGTAGAATTGTTGGAGAAAGAAAAATTCGTGTCTTCTTTCTCTACGGCCTCACATGTGAAATCGTATCAGCACTCAATCACCACCCTAATATTAGTTGATCTGGAATCTGAGAGTCTTCAGAGCCGATGTTATCCCGGATGGACAGGCATGAGTCGACTACTACGAGCAAGAATCGACCAGGGCTGAACCTGGCCGCTTGGTAGTCTTGATCCCTTCCTCCATAATCGACTTGCAGTCTCCATTTCGAGACTTCCTTGCGTGGGTGGGTCTGGATAATCGCGATGCCAGAGCGCCACCGCCGGTTCCCCCGCCAATCTGCTGTTGGTGGCTGCCATGCCCTAAGCCAGTTGCAGAGAATGCGTCGGATTGTCCCCTTCCAAGTCAGACGCCGGTGGTTTAGAACAATCGCCGGCGCCGGAACATAGTTCCTACCAAACTCTGCTGCCTTATGGTTTCTTTCAATAGTCAGTGAGACTACGGAGTAGGTTGCCTGGCATGGAAGGGTGACCTGCTTGGAGTCTTTGGACCCAGAAGAATAATGGCATTGTGCAAAAAGAAACAGCCGTGACATCTCCGAGGCTCATCCCCTGGGCAGTACCTATTCACATCACCCTCCAGCAGAATAGATCGCCTGGCCCGCAAGGGGTCTCGGTCAACTGTCAATGCCACAGCAGTCCACAGTGGCATCGCGATCGGCGGGCTTCATTTCTCCCCCGTCCGGAACGATGACCCGCGCCCGCCGCCGATCCGGCCAGAACTGCTATTCTTGTCACGCATTGGCCAAAATAATGTCAAAGAAGCCCTTCTACGAGCTATCCGGTGGACGCAGGCGCTGTGTCAGATGCAATTTTCACCTTTGGTCGACACATACGCGGACCAAAGCTGTAGCCTGCTAGTCCCTATCGAGCGAATGCGCTCGTACCCAGGGACCCTCCCAATCGGCAGGCTTTCCACCTCCTTTCCAGAACTGTCAACCCAAAGTTTGGGGAAAGCCTCGAAAGGAATTCTCTTCGCTCCTGATTCCCTGTTCGGGGAAACGCCACTGGCCATCAATCGACATGCTGTGTGCCAAGGGAAGGCCATTCATCTTAATGTGAGGATTAGGGGAAAAAAAAGAAAAGGGCGAGCTAGGGTTATCCCAGCAAAGCGACTCGTAACCTGCATGATCATCAAACCGAACCTAATCGTCAATTTCAGGTCGGTGCGCGCCCCGAATGTCGCTTCCAGCTACATAAAGAAAGGCACGTCACTCGACCAAAGCCAATTTTGGATCGGAGGATTGTTTCTTTCCTTTTCGCTCGCTGCTCTGTTATTGCTTTTCGGACATGGCCAAGACGCAGGGCCCCGTCGTGGCGGGCGTGGCTATCTCCTTTGCCGTGCTGACCTTTATCGTTCTTTCTCTGCGGTTATTTGCCCGGCTTTATGTGTTGAAGAGCATGGGTCTGGATGACTGTGAGTCTCTACTTGAACTGGGATCGGAGAATTTTGGCTGACTGATATCTTCTCAGACTTGATTGTGGTTGCTTGTGTAAGATGACCGGCACTGCTTTGATTCAGTTGTAGCTGACAGACATAGCTTCTTTCATGGGCCTTCACGGCTGTGACAATCGTTGGTATGTCTTGCCCAGTACTCCGGGCGGGGGGTTTGAAGATACTAATTACGACCAGCCGTTAAGCATGGAATGGGCAAACATATGGAGGATGTCGATCCCGACGGTCTCATCACCTACGCCTTTGTGCGCTTCCTTCACCTTCAGCCTTCAGCCCTCAAAATCCCACCTAACATCGCAATTCACAGGTTGTCTGGCTCAGTTCGATGTTCTACCTCGCCTGTCTCGGCTTCATCAAGACCTCGGTCTGCTATTTCTACACTCGACTGGGCGATAAAACCTTGACCCGACTATCACTGGGGATGATGTGCGTGGTGGGATGTCAAGCGACGGCTTTCGTTCTGACAGCAGCTTTCCAATGCAATCCGATCCCCAAAGCGTGGAATAGCAGTCTCCCCGGCCACTGCGTGACCATCAACGTCTTCTACCTCTGCAACGCGGCCCTCAACATCCTCACCGACCTGTTGACCTACACCCTCCCGATCCGGGTGATCCTACATCTTCACATGCCCTACAAACAGAAACTGGCCCTGGGGTTTATTCTCTGCCTGGGTTTGTTGTGCGTTGCCTCCCTATCCCTAGAACCACCACTAGCACGCAACCACTAACATTTCAATCTACAGCGCCTGCGTCTCCTCCATTATCCGCATCACCTACATCCCCACCATGCTCTCCTCCGCCGACTCCACCTACGCCATCAGCGGCGCGATGTACTGGTCCGCCATCGAGATCAACGTCGGCATCCTGGCATCCTCCATCCCCTCCTTCAAGGCGATCGCCTCGCGCTTCCTCCCGCGCTGGATCGGGGAGTACTCCTCCAACAAGGGCTACGGCGGCTGGTCGAGCAGCAACAACAACGCCGCCAAGCGGTACGGGTCGGGCTTCTCCAAGTCGCGGCCGCCCGAGTTCGGGATGAGTGTGCTGCAGAGCCACTGCGGCGAGACGGAGACCATCGCCGGCACCCAGATCGAGCGCAACGGCAGCGAGGACCGGATCGTCATCCCGGCGGGCAAGATCATGGCCCAGACGGAGATCGAGACCAATGTCGAGGTCAGTCCAGTGTACCTGCGGTCGTCACCTTCGTTTGATCTTCCGCGGTGATGTGGGTTTGGACCACAGCTGCCGTCTCTTATTTCCTTTGTGAATGATGTATATTTTACTATATCTAGATGCATATAAACTAGACTCCGTTAGTTTACTAGTGAATGGTCGGGTATCTTTAGTAACTCATCGGATAGCGGACCCCAATTGTGGGCTTACAACAAGCCCGAGGGATTGACGCACCCTCATACCCCGTATTCTGTTTCTCCCTTCGCCACGAACAAGGCAAAGATACAAATCACATGCAGCGCCATGCGACTCTGAGGGATAGAATCTGATACATCCGTTTCTCGGGATTTGCCCGATAGGACAGATCCAGATCCCTCCACCCGGGCCCCACAACATACGATGCGCTCGGATATCGGGCTTGACAGAGTTCGTGATACATCACATTGACTACGTTGCTCTCCGCGCGCGGGCCGCTCCCCCCTCGCTAGGTGCCGGATCATCGATGGGAGAATGATGTGCATTCACGGTAATCGTCTGCCATCGGGATGATCCAGAGAGGTTGACCGGTGATTAGTGATCGATGATCGGTGGAGATGGTAACAAAGGTTGTGATCGACTTAGCTTAACTGCTGCGAGTTCGTCTGCGGTCAGAAGGTTGATCGGGATCGGATTCTCTCCAAGGTTTTATTCGGCGATAAGCAGAGTACCTTCAATCCTGTCAGACCTTGTTATACGATGTGATGCATGGACTCTGCTCCTATTTGTCGGCAGTCATCCCCGGAGCCCCCGGGTCATTGATCATACAATATATTGATGGATCTAGATCGCCAGAATTACTATCTTCGAATGGGTTCACAGTTCGTCTTCATTCCAAGTTACCCCTTGATTCGCACTTAGGGTATACCTGGATTTTGCCCTCTATCCGCTTTGACCAGTAGTCCCGGTTTGTCCCCCAGCATCGCCTCGACATTTCCGCCGGTACTTCACCCCCTATGCGTGTCTCTACTTGTGAACAGACAGTGGAAATGCTGTATATTTTTGATCCGATCAAGCTCACGGATAACCCTGCTGATTCTCGCCGTACTTGAGTGTGTCATCTCAATCTGGAAGACCAGCAGACCAAGCCGCGATGCGACACACTCAAAAACAATACACAAGGTACATCCAGCTGCAACATGCTTCCCATATGTGTGCACTCGTACCCTTCAAGAAAGTTCAGAGAGAAACCCACTTCGACTGCTTCGACGTAGGCAGGCAGCAGTAAAAGCCATAGCCACCTACCGATCCCATTTAGTCCTCCTCCTCACCAGAAAAATATCCAGAGTCTCTTCCCTCCCTCACACGAAGGCGATTCTCAACACCAGCTTGCCTCTCATAGTGGCTCTTCAGACGTGGGGACGCACTGGCCCACGTCGCCGCGCATTGCATGTACAGCTCGTCTGGAATTGGAGTAAGCCCAGCACCACCGAGGAGTCACGATGACCACGTTGAAAATCGGTCTCTGGCCATGCCCACTTACTAAACTCGGCTTCCGACATGTGGTGGCCCCCTTGCGCCTCCAGCCTGCTGGCCAAAAATTCCCCGAACCCATCTCGAGGGAGCGCTGTGCTTGGGATCCCTTGCGTCCGGTCAGCAGTGACGCAAAATCGGAAGGCTTCTGCGTCATCTTGGACGTACTCTCTTTCGGACCTTTCTTGTTTCGAAGGCGTGCCATTGCGGGGGGGTAATATGATGATGATGTTGATGATAATGGTGCTGACTATGGATGGACACGTCTCCGGCTGGAATTATGTTTGTGGGAAGAGGAGGTCGGTGAAGAAGCCAGTGTCCCACAGCTCCCTAGAAATACTTGACAGCACGCGGTGATTGAGTAGCCGGGGCCTATCTTATTTAGAAAGTCGTCATCAAGCGAGGCCTCAGAAGAGATGTGACTTGATAACTGCCGATCCCCCGGGTGTGACCGCATAGAGAGCCCCAACACCCGGACCCGTGTGGTCCCCGCATGTCAGAGAAACCTCGCGTCGCTCAACTATCGGGCTATAAGACAACGAGTTATCTACCCCGCTGTGAAAAGAAAGCTTCTGCTACATTTCAAGTAGGTTAGAATCTAGATATCTTTAGTAACCGATGTCTGCTGAAGCGAAAAGTGTTGGCGTGAGGGCCATCGAGGTTTACTTCCCGTCGCGACGCGTTCAACAAAGGGGGCCGCAGAATGACAGGCTGGCTGCGAGGGACAGCAAGGCAGGAGACAGTTATGTGTTCTGTGACGATCGAGAGGACGAGAAGTCCATGGCTCTGACGGTTCTCGCCTCCCTCTTCCGATCCCGGCCTCAGGCTGTGCATCCTGGCTCGATCGGCCGCTTGGAGCTCGCTATCACTTCGGCGGACCCTGCATCCAGGTCTCTTGGATCCTTGTTAAAAGCGTTCTTTCACCCCGCCGGGAACACATCCATCGTCGGGGTTCGGAGCGTGCCAGGGTGCGAGGGAGGGCAGGATGCCATCCTCAATACGGTCAACTGGATCCATTCCAGTGAGTGGGATGGCAGGGATGGACTGGTAGTACTGGGCTCTGTCCAACAGGCCGAGGAAGAGGAGGGCGTTGCTCTGGCGGCCGTTCTTATCGGGCCTCACGCCCCGGTGGTTCTGGACGAGTGCCCTCGAGCCCTGTGCTTCCGGCACCCCTGCGAGAAATTCCATCACGACTCTTCTTCGACGTCACCTTCTTCCGACGAGAGCTTCCTCTCCTGCCTCGCGCAGTGCTATCGACAAATTCAATCCCAGGATATGATCCAGCAAGAACAGGGGGCCACCGAGCGACCCGACCGCAGGAACCGAGCACTCACGTTGGATCGCTTCCAGCGCGTGCTGTTCCAGTGCCCGTCGCTGCGACTCACACGCAAGGCCTACGCTTATCTCCTCTACCTCGACTTCCTCGCGAACCCAGATCACGCGCACTTCGACTCCATGGATACCACCACTCAGGCAATCGCCCAGGGTCGAGGGTTCATTGATGATGAAGTGCAGGACACTTTCTACGCCCTGTCCGAGGCCAGGTACGAGGAAAGAATCCGCCCCTCCCTTGCCTTCTCGAATATATGTGGATACGCACATGCCGCCACCTTGTGGGCGTCTTTAGCGAGTGTTTTGGCCTCGGGCATGCCCGACAACCAGCAGCCAGGGCCCTCTCGGGTTCTTCTTTTTGCCTATGGAGACGGCGTGATGAGCGCGATGTATACGGCCACGATGGGGTCAGACGCACCAGGTATCATTGACAGTGACAGCTTTCGGGAGCGACTAGAAGAAGGCACGGTTGTCCCGCAAGAGACGTTTGACTGCGTTAGCAAGTCTGCTGCCAAAGGGGTCACAAAGCTGGCAGGAAATATTGAGGCGATCGGAAGGGATACGTACTACTTGCATCGCATCAACGCCGATGGAGAAAGGGAATACCGGCTGAAGAAGAATTAGACCCGACGTTGTTGTACAACAAACACGATTTGTTTCGTTATCAACCTGTTTCACAAGATTGTTTATGGTTTGTTGCATGTCACCCTGAGTCTTTTCACACCAAGTAAACGCGTTCCAAGTATTGCTAAGCCTAGTACATAATCAGCTGACCTTTGTAAAACCCAGCAGGGGCAGATGTAATACTTGCTTGCTTGAGTCAATGTAAGCTTTTTCCCGACAATCTGCGCAACCGGGGAAATAGATCCCAGTCGCACACGATATGTAAGAGAGGCACAACAGGTTCCAGGGCCGGTAAAGATGAGCCTCAGAGCCTTGTACCAGACACGGCAGGCTGCGGCTGGAGAGCATTAACGGAAGGAGGAAAACAATAAACAACACAATGCCTTGCAGATCAAGAACACCATCTGGGTGGCGGCGCTGCTTGCGGCGCAGAGAGAGATGAGGCTGGGGATGGAGCAGATCTATCTTGTGCTTCGGGCCACGCGGATGATTGGGGCCTAGGTATTGGCAACGTGTTTGTATCTTCTGCGCTATGTTAGAATAATGGACGCTGTTCATCCAACCCATGATCTGACAAAGTATCCCCACTACAAGTTGGATAATCTACAGCAGAGCTCAAGCTAGAAAGTCAGCCACTCTTCTCCCTCAGCACACTCCAAGACCCCAACGCCTGTCACTCGCCCCAAATACCCCAGCTGCGCCTTGAACCATCGCTGCTGCTCCTCTAGCCTGTCTATCCCCGAAGCCACCGTCAACGGCCACACCAGCAAGCTAGCTCTATACGGCGAGGGCGGCAGCGTCTTATCCCACGTCGCATTGCGCACCCCCCATGCCGCATTCTCCGTAATGTGTACCTGTCCCAGAACAAACGGTACAGAGGCCATCAACTGCCTGGCCAGAGTCTTCAAGTCTACCTCATGAGCAGCAGCCAAATCCCTCGCAGCAAGATGGTCGCACCAACCGGCCGCCCCGGACCCGGCGATTTCGTGTTTCACGAACTTCAAGACCCTCAGACAAACACTCTCACTCAACATGGCCAGCGTCAAGTAATGACACCATAGAACCGCCTGTGCCAGGGTAGGGAAGTAGTACACTTTCTCCTTTGCCGCAACCATCTCCCTTTGAATCCAATCCACCTCGCCCTTCCACGCCTCCAACGCACTCCTCACCCTGTTTCCCTCCGAGTAGACCCTCTTCGCAGCAGCGGCAGCCCCGATCCAACGTTCCTCGCATGATGTCTGAGCCGAGCCCGCCCCAGCTCCATCAGCAACCCGAAACCCCGGCGCAACACTCCTCCCCCGTAACTCCACTACCCTAACCGCCAGCGCATCCAACCTCTCCTCCACGCCGCCAGTCGCCTCCCCAAACACCTCCCCGGAGTGCATCCACTCCGGCAACATCATCCCCCGCATAAGGGCAGACCTCATCACCGCCCGCCTCGTCAGCTTCACCACCTCCGAGGGTATCCCCCCACTTCCTATATGCCCTCCGCGACAGCGGCAAGCATCAACCCAAACCCTCAGAACAGCCACCGCCCCGTCCTGATGCGCGCAGCTTGCCAACATCCCAGACCGCAATCCTTTTGGCGAACCATTTCCAGAACCTCGTGGATTGCCCGCTCCCCCACGGAATCTCAAGGAGACAGATCGCGGGTGAACGGTATCCTCGTACCGACTCATAAAGAAGATCATCAACAGGAGGACATCAATGCCAATTCCATCGATCCGAGCCCCAGTGGCAAGGCTCATGGAAGCGAAGATACTTCGCGCCTCGCGCAGCACCGCGGAATAGGCACGCGCTGCTTCCGTTCGTGCGGATGGACAGTTCTGCGCCCGGGCGAAGTACGCGAGTGCGAGGGGGGTGAGTGCTTTTTCCAGAAGGGTTGAGTTGATGAACTGGTAGGTGGAGAGGGAGGGGGAGGAAGAGAGGGTCAGGGTGGGGAGGTAGGTTTCTGTTAGGCTTGAGATGAAGTCATCACTTCCTCTGTTAGCATAGGGAGGGGAAGGGGACGAAGGGGTATGTTGGTGGAGGTAGAGGGCTATCGCCTGGGAATGTAAGCTGGGTTGGGGCTGGGGGTACACGATGGTGGTAGTATTTGTACTTGTATCAGTACTACTGGTGCGGGCGGCTCGGGGTCTGCTGCTCACGCTGCTCCTCGGCCCACGCGGTCGCTTGCGTTGTCCACTTGCGTAAGGGTTTTCATGGTGGATGATAGGGGAGGTGGAGAGGCCGTGGCACGTTCGGTGGGCGGTTTGGCAGCGCTGGCAGATGGGGTGGGTTTGGTCACACTGCCAGTATTGTGTTAGATATGTGGCTTGGGGGTGCGGGGGCGAGGAGGGGCTGGGGATAAAAGTACTTACTTTTATGCGGCGGATCCTGCAGGTCTGACAACCTCTGGAAGATGGCATCGTGGTGTTTCCTTGTAGTTAGAGTTATGTCTATTGAGTGGTGGAGTTGCTTGTTAAGCCGTGCTGTCATCTTAAGGTGAGATTGCATCTCGGGTCCGATATAGCGGGTTGCTTCGTTAGCTCCGATCCTTTGGGACTTGGCAGGATCTATGCTCTTGTCCTCTCACATTGTCCGGTATGGATGGTCATATACGTAAGCTGCACCCTTTGGATCAAGTCCCTAAGAACAAGCCATGGAATGGACAACCAGCCACGCTTCACGTGGTGGAAGAAGCCCGTGAAGGAATGCGGTACAATGCTTGGCAACAGTCCATTGCTGTATAGCCAGCCTAGAACCGCATTCCTGAACATGTGGGGAATTCTAGGCCCAGGAGGCGAATGCGGGGGAAGCAACCGCACCGCACTGCAGAGCGGGATAGTTATGCTTCTTTTCGAGGGGGCTGGACTGCCGATGCCATGCCATGCTGACTTGCCACTGCCGAAAGCATAACACAATATCACGTTATGCTACGCATTACTACCGCCACGTTTCGCCTGCCAATGAGGATCTGTAAACCTGTCGAATCTTGGATTGATAGAACATGGTTCGAGAGCTTAAAAGAGTCTGCACAGCCACAGCATTTCGATTGTAGTGTGATGAGCAGATAAGGTTGGCGATCTGGATCTAGCCATTGTACTCAACACGGTTACAAGATCTAGTCTCCACTTACCCGAACCAGGGTTCGAGTCATGGTAATTGCACATAGTGTTAAGGTTCGGTTGTCGCTCACCTTTTGAATTGAGTGTGTCTGGCCATCTGTCGAAGGTCACTTGAGCCAGCTTACTTGTGATTTCAGGAAATTGTGGATATAGGACCTGTTGTTTTCATGCATGATAGCACTGCCTCGATGCCTCTACACCTGACGTCAAGACTCAAGCAGCGGATACGAGAACTATGACGAGTCCAGACTATTCTATCAAAAGGGCATGGCATGATCCAATGACTTATCTGTGTAGCGGTCGAGGCTATAAAAACTCGGGGTATTTCTTCTCGATCTCAACCTTCCACAACAACCCACCCATCAAGCACAGAGCCCGCTCCAATACCAAACATCAACATCATTTCCCACGATGCATTTCAAGACCGTTATTTTCTTCCTCTTCATCGCCTCCACCCTTGCTGTCCCCGCCGTGGTCCCTCTTGACGCTCGAGCCGCCCCGGTGAAGTACGAGGGCTCTTGGGACTACACACAGACAGTCCCTCCCTGCTACCCCACCGGCCCCGACACCGAACAGGTCCACTTCTCCGTCACCTGGGATGGCCATTATACGCAGAGCACCGACGAGAAGACCGGTGCGGTGACCTACAAGGGCCACGTCAACCAGAAGGGCACGGGGGTGGGCTTGACCAGCGGCAAGAAGTACCAGTTCTCGAGCGTCGGCAACTACGATCAGACGTGGACGTACACTCCCCCCTACGACGGGGAGTACCATTCGGTACAGAACTACCAGATCGTCAAGCAGGGCAGTGGCGTGGCGTACTCGTCCAAGTACAATGCGTATTACACGTATGACCAGACCAAGGGTCTGGTGTTCCGGTTCGATCACAATGATGACACCTGCTGAGTTGAGCCTCTGGATTCCCCCATCCAGTGTGAGCCTCGTCTGAGGCTGCCGGAGGAATGAGTGCGGTCGGGCCACCGAGCCTGATCTTTTGTGGTCTAGTGTCGAGAGCTTTTTATTGGCGAAAGGAGACCAGTTTATCGTGGATTGTCGGTTGAGCCTGGGGCGGTTGTTTTTGTACAATGTTTTGTCGGTTGAAGTCTGCACTGGAAGGGCAATAATGCCGCAGATAGATGATAGATGATTCATCACCTTCAATACTATATAGTTAATCAATAAGCTTCATTGTTCCTACTCCCAGAAAACTATATATGCTCACTCGGAGTACTTCCGCTGTGGTGCGACGGAGGATAGCAGCTATCGTATCCAATCTGGAATTGTGTACTACCGACAAAGTTTTCAATCATAACCTACCGGTATCAATTATTTGATTGTACGGGAGATATGATCCATCAAGATACGGATGGTGTACCCTAGACAGAGCTATTAGGCTGCACCCGCTTACACTGCAAATGGCGTCTCAAGTGTCACGCTTGCTTGGACAGGTGCATGGAAAGGTGCTTGTATTCTGAATTAGGAAACGGTCAGTCATGTGTCGAAGGCACTCAAGAAGGAACATAAACACTATCGCAGGATGGCCGCTGTCCGTCAATATAGCCCGTTCCCAGCCTTGCAACCCGAGCAAGGCGAGGCGAGGCTAAGTTATAACTATTTCAGTGGTTATGACGTGTCGGGCACTGCTAATATGCATGAGCCAGACGGCGCTGCTCCGCCGCCCCCCCCCCCCCCCCGGGGCCAATGAAAGTGTTGCATTAAGCGCCAACCGGTATGTCGACCTCCTGCCGGTGGCACCTCACTTTGAGCGTATTCTAGCGTTTGGTGGGGTTTATAACTTGAAATCGGGCTTCGCGCTTGTTCTCGGAAGTTGGAGCCACTCAAATACCTCTACACCCGATGTAAGATAGTCAGTCTCATGGAGACGATCTTGGATAACTTGGATAGTGAGTAATAAGATGTACTCGACTTCTAGACCCGATAGACCAAGGAAATAGCTCACCATAGAAGCATTTGATCGCGACTCCTGGGAAATAAGCCTCGGGGAAGCTTGCAGAAAGAATAGCACATGTCAAATAAGAAAGCATCTCCACGCGCAACCTCCCCGGAGAGGCTCACAAGAACAGAGGCCGACAATGAAGACTCGCTAGATTACTACACGGTGGGCTGGATATGCGCACTAGAGGAAGAATACGAATGTGCATGTAGAATGCTAGACGAAGAGTTTGACGGCCCCGATGCCCTCGAAGACGAGGATGAGAACACCTACGCATTCGGTAAAATTGGAGGCCATGGGGTAGTCGTGGGCTATCTGCCACCCGGGCGGTATGGTACGAACTCTGCCTCGCGCGCGACGAGAGATATGGTGAGGACATTTCCACAGCTGCGATTTGCGTTGATGGTAGGCATCGGAGGCGGGGCTCCGACTTCGGAGGCCGATATCCGTCTAGGCGATGTGGTGGTCAGCACACCGCAGGGAGGGCTCGGAGGCGTCATTCAGTATGATCACGGGAAATGCCTGCCGGATGGTCAGTTCAAACAGACCGCGCAGCTGAATGCCCCGCCGGACAAGCTGCTGTCGGTCATCGGGGCCCTGCGACGCCGATACAACGATCCGAGAAAGCCAGATTTTGTTGCGGAACATATTAGGCTTATGGACGACATGTCAGAGTACCAGCGACCACAACAGGATAATTTGTACGCCGCAGAGTATGAACACCAGGAGGGAAAGACCTGTGCGGATTGTGATCTCACCCAGACTGTACAGAGGCCACAGCGACTAAGTCATCGTGTGATAACTGTCCACCACGGAACAATCGCATCGGGGAATTCAGTGATCAAGGATGCTGCCACACGGGCTTTGTATGCCCTCGACCCCGAGCTGAAGGTTATCTGCTTCGAGATGGAAGCCGCCGGATTGATGAATAATCTGCCTTGCCTTGTTATTCGTGGCGTCTGTGATTATTCGGATTCACACAAGAACGATGATTGGCACAAGTATGCTGCCTTGACCGCTGCAGCATATGCACGCGAGCTTCTTCTTGTCTTGAAATCGCGTGGGGTTTATTTGATGCCGCCATGGGCTGCCCGGATTCAGGATCAAGTGATACAGGGTTAGTCCAAGGTTGCAACCATTATACATAGTCTGTGCTAATGCACGTGCAGTTGCAAGTGTGGTGAGCGCATAGACGAGAAAATGTACGCTGAAGGTTCTTCGGGAAGTGGAAGACTAAGCTGACATTCTCAGCGGGCTGTCCCGCGACAAGGCAAAGCTCATCGAGGAAAAGATTGATTTGACCAAGCTCCCGATAGTTGATGGCGCCGCATCTGATGAGTATATGCACCAACCCGAAGGTGAGTGCCTTCCATGAACCCGAACCGACGTTCGTCGACAAACCGCAGAGTAGGTGGAAAGTCTCAACGAAAAGTGCATCTTCGGCAGTTGAGGTTGCATGAGGCCAGCGCGGCGCTGGTGGAAAGTATCTCCTATGTTGAAAGAGGCAGTGCAGATTCTGTGATACCTTTTACCCATGTGACCCTCTGACATCGCGGTGTATAGGCTGGAGTGTAGATATGAATTGATGAAAGAATTGCAAGTCCTATTGGCGGAAGCTCTATGTTACATTAACTCAATATGTGCGAGATATATCGACGAAATCGGTATCAACAGCAGCGCAAGGCAAGTTGCGCTTCAATAAGACATTAAATGACGGAAAGAATTTATAAGGAATAAATCAACCGGGGGAATATAAGACGAGATCGGTCGCAGGGGGCTGAAGAGCTTTTGTGCGGATCAGGAGGGTGAGGTATTTATAAGGGGGGCGCAGAGTCAATGCGCCCCCGGAGAAACTGTGTGGGAAATCAAAAGGGAAATTTGCAAGGGGAATAGGGGAATAGCCAACAAGAAAACAACGCTTTCTATACAGGGTATGTCGAGGGGGGGTCGCCTCGACTTTTCAGAGGGCTGTGCGGTTGTTGGGGCTCCATGCTCGTGGAGTCGACCGGGAGAACTGGGCCGGACAGCACCGATTGCTCGCGGCTGGCGCTGTCCCAGGATGTGTTGCGTTGGAGGCCGAAGGCAACACTGCTGTTGGCGCTCGTGAATTGGCTGTTGTCGAGGCGAGTTGGCGCGCCATGGCTGTCCACAAGGGGCGCCACCGGCGTCGAGTTCGCCGTGCGATCCACATTGTCTTCTCCCGGATAGTGCCGCGGCATAGTGGTCCGGTGGGTGTTCTCCGGGTCCGAGGTAGCGGCCGATGCTTCGCTCTCCGATGAGCCCGCCAGCTTACCGGCATCCGGTGGCACATAGGCCTCGTATTGCTTCAGATAGTCATAGTGGCCGAGAGTGACCTTCTCTCGGATAATGTCCACGTCCATGGGGAAGTACACCTTTTGGATGCATTTGCAGACGAAGCGCGGTGTCAGGCAGATTACCACGGTCAGCAAAAACACGACCCAGAAGGACAACGCCCCATAGACCTGCTTTGCCGCACCATAAAAGGTGGCGGATGATTCAAAAGACGAATAGATACCGGTCCAGAAGAAGATCAACAGCGAACTGAACGCATTGATCAACGTCGAGAACCAATCCCAGCGATACATGTTCATCATCACGTAGGTATTACTCGTAACCACGGCACAAGTGGCCACAAGAACACCAACGCGATAGATGTCATCGATGCCCATTCCATTCTCCGTTTGGAAATTGGCAACTTGATACAACATATAGGGCATGAAGAAACAAATAATCGACTGGTAGAATCCATCAAGCATGTAGATCCTGGACAAGTCATTAGCGTTGATTTCAACAAAGGCCCCAAGTGGGCCTCTTGAGCACTACTTACCAGAACTTCGTCTGCGTCCACTCCTTCCGCTCGATACCACGCATGTAAAGTTGTGGGACGGCCATGGAGACCCGATCGTCAACATCTTGATCAAAGATACCCATGAAGATGACTGGCAGTGACGTGAACGCCACGTTGACCAAGGTAATATACGTATATTCGAATAGATAAGTTCCGTCGAAGTTATCATAGATGGAATACCAAAATAGGGCAAAGGTCCAGACCAAGTTCTACCAAAAAGTCAGCAACTCTTCGTCTACTGGGAACTCCCAAAACACAACGAAACAAATTGTTCGACTAACCTTGTAGAAGAAGTTGGCGGTGGTTTCACCAAGACGGCGATAGGCCCATCGTCCATGGACCAGAATTAACCGCTGCAAGAACCGGAACTGTCCGATCGCGTAATCGGCCGACATGACAGCCTGACGACCCTCCTCACCAGCAATACCAACTCCGACGTCGGCTTTCTGGATCATAGAAACATCGTTGGCACCGTCTCCGATAGCCAGAGCCATGACGTTCAAACCGTTCTTGACCATCTCCACCACGGCAGCCTTCTGGGCGGGGCTGACACGGCAACAAAGCACCGACTTACACTTCCGACAAAGAAGCAAGAACTTTTGCCGCAAGGCGTCATCCAACATGAAGCGAAGAGTATCGCCATCCAGCACAAGAGCGTGGGTCTGCGGAGGCGGTGAGTGATCCTTGCGAGCGGCCTCCAGCTCCTCATCCGAGCCCGTGATACCGAAGATTTCCAGTTTGCTATCAAGCAACTTAGCGGCCATGTCGATGTCGGAGGGAGCATCGAACACAATCATTTGCATATCGGTATTAAGGAGATTGCAGGAGAACCCGATGTTGATGGCGGTTTCGATCTTGTCGCCGGTCAAAACCCAGAGTTTGATACCTGCTTCGGCAAGGAGGGAGATGGTATCAGGAACACCATCTTGCAGGCGATCTTCAATGGCAGTACCTCCAAGAAGATACAAATTCTGCTCAATAGCATTGGACACCTCCTCCAATTTCTCCTCACGGTCCACAATGGCAGCGGCAGCGGCGTCGTGCATGACACTCCATTCGCGGTACTCTTCAGGTTCAATGGTGCGCTCAGCAATGCAAAGCACTCGCAGACCTTCTTGGGCGAAAGTCTCGAGATCCCTCGTGGTAGCATCGCGTAGCTCGCGTTGTTGGCCGGGAGCCAAGCGGGAGTAGATCATTGTATCAGCACCCTTACACAGCAAGCGAATAGTGCCATCAGGCATCTGCACAATCACACTCATTCGTTTACGGGTGGAGTTGAATTCCAGGATGTTCAAGATAGTATACCTACGCTCGTCACCCATGATATTCAAGATCAAGCTTTCGCCCGATCGGCCGAGAGTAGTGAATCCGCAATCGCGGGCCGTGGCAACCAGGGCAGCCTCGTCCGGCGATTGTGCCTTGAACTCAATCTGGGGAGGGTCGCCGGGAATGCGCTCCGTGACTACTGTATGACATAAGGCCAAAGCAGTCATGAAATCTATCGCAGCCTGCTGCTGAGCCTCTCCCGAGGCACCACCCAGGTCAGCTGCGAATTGGGGAGCAACGAAGGTCAAGTTCTCCTCCTTCAGGTACGGATTATCATGAAGCTGGCGCAGTTGTTGAATCATTTCGACACGTGCCTCACTGATTCTCTGACGAGCCTTGGCAGCTTCCTCCTCCACGTTCACCAGTCCCTGTCGACGCTGCATGCCCAACTGCGCTTCGGTGTATGCCTCACCATAAGGCACGCCGTTGACGGTACATTTCTTGAACTCCATGACGTTCTGCGTCAGGGTCCCGGTCTTGTCAGAGAAGATGTACTCGATTTGACCGATATCATCAGAAATATTCCAAGACCTGGGCACACAGGACATCTTCAAGCGCTCGTAATACATATGGATATCATAGTAAATGTAGAGAGCCTGAATGACGCGGCAAATTTCCAGGGAGATGTACAAGGCGATAGGAACCAAGTTCTGAAAGAGGACCACGCCCACGAAGAAGGCGATGACACCTTGGACAGCAGGTGTGCCACCATAGGAGCCGTACTCGAAGAACGTCAGTGAAGCATCGTCCAGGCCCCAGGCAAAGCCGTTGATGAATCCAGAGATCACACACATGATGAAGAGGATGGCGAAATTGTAGACCACGTTCCAGTTCATGTTGCGCGCCATCTGTGGGCGTTTGCTTGGCGTGAGACCCTGGTTCAGCATAATTTTCGTCTCCGGGCCGGTGAAAAGCACGACACCCAACACCCACTCAGTGTTTTGTAAGCTACAGCCTCGAAGCAGAATGTTGTTGATCGTGATGGGCTCCACGCGGTTCTGCGGGGCCTCTCCGGATTCGTCATACTGATCCCAATAGATAGCACCGCTGAAGGAGTAGAGGTTGGCATGCGCGGGCGGCGATTCGACAGTGAACTCGGCTTTCTCGCAATCTCGAGCATTCCGCAACACGCGACCGCAATTTAAGGCATTGCGCACCTTGAGATTCGTCTCTCCATCCAAGTTCTTGGTTTCGACGTAACATGCTCCGTCCGGGTCGGAGGTGGAGAGAATGGCGATGTCGGCGGGGATTTGGTCACCATTGTACAATCGCACAAAATCACCCACGTTGACGTCCTTCCAATGTTGGCGTTTGAACCGCGCCTTCCCCGGGGTTACCCGTTTCGGATTCACGACACTACCCTTGGTCCGTGCCCACGGCGAGTTTGCCTGCTGGTCGTGATCATTCATGGGATCGGGCCAGTCGCCAGAAGCACGGGCCTCCATGGTAGGGGAAACTGCCGTCATCTCGATCGCGATCGGCGAGTTCGGCTCAACCGAGGGCCTAGCATCCGCCATTTCCACGTCCCCCGCCACATCTTTGTCGGCCCCGTTCTTGCGGAAGAGACGCTTCATGCCTCGATAGCTGGTAACCACAGCCCGCGTGCAAGCCTTTTTGAACTTACGCCAGAGGGAAACATTGTCGGCAGTCACGTTCACGTTGTCCCAGTCCGTCAGGCGATATACCGGAGAGTTATTGAGTTCGTTGTCGGACACGGTTCGTCGCCAATCCTCGATGGCATCTTTGACGGCGGTGACGACGACGATGACGATCAGCGGGACGGCACTCAGACCGGGATCGGCGTCCCCGAAAATCTCGAAGCACTGCAGAATGATGACGAACAAGAAGTACAGGTTGGCGATATTGTGGAACTGCAGCCAGAGGTTCTTGGGGATGAAGGTGAGCGGGGTGTAGATGGCGGTGCGGATTTTGTTCCTCGGATAGACGGCCTTGAGATTGCCTTCCTCGTCCCGCTCCTCGTCCGGAATAGGAAGGTTGAAATGAACTTTGCGCGATCCCGATTCTCCCTCGGCGATTTCCGGCACGCCTGCTGTCGCACTCGCCATGGTATCCGTCTGGTTCTGTCGGCGCCCGCGTTCGAGAATGGAGACTCTCTTGCGCAAGCCCGAGGCGGCGGTCATTCTCTTGGTAGCCCATCGCGCGCGCTTGGTGGATTTCTTATTCGCGTCCTCCTCGGAGCTACTGGGGAGGGGCGGGACTTCGCTCGAGGCTCGTTCCAGCCCATTCTCCCCTTTGCCGTCGTAGCTATCCATATGGGTCGTGGGTTTATTCCCGGGTGATCACGAGCGACAGACGGTAAGCATCGGACCGGTCGGGATGGACGAGCACCGGTTCGACGCGGCCAGCGCAGGCCTCGGAGAGAGGGTGAGGGAGCTCGATGGTGCTGTCGTCGAATAAGAATGGAGCCAGCCTAGAAAAGTCCTTGCACGTCAGAGCGATTTCCAGAATGTGGAGGTGAGTGAAGTGGTGGATTGGGTTTGGAGAGCGGAGAGCTTCTGGGTGGGACGAGCAGAGCAATGGGAGAGTGGATGCGACCGACCGGAAGTAGATGGATTCTCGAACTGCTGGTGGTAAGAAGGAAAGAATAGGCCGAGCACGAAGCTGGAGGGGAGAGGAACACGAAGTTCGTGAGGAACGCGATAAGCGACCGAGAATTGGAGGAGTAAATGAGGGAGAAAGAATGACAGAGGCGGAGGAATGCAGGAGGGGAAGAAAGATGGGTGGGCGAGGCTCTGGGCGGGCCAGCTGGAAGAATAAGCAAGAGAGTCATCAATTGGCGATGCAACGGGGCATTGCCACCTCTCATAGGCGGGATTGATCAGCACGGCTGTCCCGGCATCGTAAAGCTTCACCGCCTGTCAGACCATTGGCCGTGGCAGTGCCCGTCCGCCTCATTTTTTCTGCCCATTCTTTCTGCTCGGAGATCCATCGGACCGGAGCGGAGTCCGGCAGCAGAATGCCCGATGCTCGCTAAGCTCGTTGCAGTTAGTGGGTCGCAATTAAAGTGTGGCAACAATAAAGGGTCTGAGACAAGCCTCATCAAAGATGCAAAGATGAAAAGATGCAAAGATGATTAAGTATCTATCTATCGTGTCTGTCAAGCATCATGTGTTGAGGTGAAGACACTCAGTATCATCTCGTGATGCTACAGCAGATCTACCCAGCTCCACTGCCCACTCTATCCTCCTCGAACGTATGAGTATACCTTCCAGCAAAGGATCCACCCGACGTCATCCCTGCCACTTTATTTTCACCCGGTGACTTTTAGCTTCTAGAACTATTTTGAGAGCCATTTTTGCCCTTTTCCCAGCGGCATAGCGCTCTACTATACAGTACAACATTCTAGCTAAGCAATAAGGTGCAAAGAAAGCATCGAGTCTTCACCACCGCGTTGTGATCGACCCTTGTTTGTATGCGAAAGGAGGTAGCTTTAGCTTGCACATATATCCTTAGTAGCAGTATATTCTCCCCAGAATCTCTTGGCTATCATTAACAGTCAGAATTGTTTATCCCATAAACCTTAGCTACGTCGGTGTCTAAAATATGAAATGGTAGATGGCGACAATGGGAGGCAAAAGAGGATAGGTGCAAGTCTATTTACCATCGAAAGTTATCTAGATATGTGTATGAGACAAATTTACGTTTCTGCCATAGCTCAAGTCATGAAGTATTAATCCTTTATCCAGAGAACACAAAGCCACTCCATTCTAAATAGCTCTCTTGGAGACCGTCCTCTCTGCTAAAGTCGTTGGGCAAGGTGGGTGGCAGCGAACGATCGCGCCACCAGCTGGCGGTATTCTGTTTGCTCGAGTTGCTGTCAACCATCCTGAGCTATCAGACGTTGCAAACTGGCAAACACCCCACCTCCAGCTTTGGTGGGGGGGGGACTTATCCCGCCCTATCTGGTCTCCATACTCCGTACAGTGTTCTCACTTCACTTCGGACCCCATCCATCCCATCCTCCTATCACCATTCCAACAGCTTACATCACATCCATCGAAAGCACATTCGATCTCCCATCACTGCCCTCTCAAGCACATCAGCCTGGATCCGAGTAAACATGCCTATACCAGAACCCGGTCCGAGCACTGCGTCAACCCCCTCATCCTCGTCCTCACCCGGGGCGGAGGAATCAAGGTCAGTGAGTGGTGCGTCCACCAACACAAGCTCGGCCGAATCCCCTGCCAGCCGGGTCAATCCTCTTCAGACCATGAGCCAGGGCGGCAGCCGAGCATACTCGCTCGAAGACCTCGGGCTCTTTCTGCGGGGTCTTGACCTGAGGACCCCGCAGAGTTCCGTCGATGCCCCGCGGGTCGACTACCCGCAGGATATGGCCTCCCATACATATGATGAAGAGAATGCCCTTCAAGCTGAGATCACAGATGCAGATGACGCTTGGCTAGTCCAAGATGAGGATCCGCAGCATGATATGCTGATGATCAGAGTCGATATTGTGATGGCTCATTTGAGAAACATGCTCCTGGCGATTGTGGATGGTCAACGAAGCCGACATAAGCAAGCGCTCCACAAGTCGGCCAAGAGACTCGAAGAGCAGACCAGGATACAACTCTTCGTGGAAAATAAGTTGCGTGAAACAATGCACAGCAAATTCGAGCTTCAGATGGAATTAGACGAGGCCATCAAGAAGAAAGACAAGCTGCAGGAGAGACTGAACACTTGCGAGCAGAAAACTGAATATCTGCAGGTTCAGCTTGCTCAAGCTAACGCAACCAATCAACAAACCCTGGACCAACTCCTAGCGAGATTGCACGCCACCCAGAAGCAGGTGACAAGGCTACAAGCTGAGCGAGAGGAACTGCTTAGGGTACTCGAGCTGTGCAACGCTAAAAATGAGATCAATGAGCGGGATCGGAGATGGCGTGGACAGGCGGCATTACATTAATGTCACAGATGCTCATACATGAGTAGAAGGATCTGGTTTCATTACAGATCACTAGTTACAGAAAAAGCAAAAAAAGAAAACAATCATAAGATGATATCCACAACTCTCACAGAATGACATCCATACAACGCATCCCTCCTAGATTGTATATTCCCCTACCACCCCCGAGACTTCCACTGCCCAGCATCTTCGACGCCCTGCGCAACCTTGCGGGCCCCATCCTCGACGCCACTTCCGATATTGCCCAAAGCATCACCCACGGGTTTGCCCGCACTGCCTGTTGCGCCGGTGATGGTGTCTCCGATTCCTCGGCCTGCAGCTCCGGTGACGCCGCCTACGGTCCGAGAAACTCCGCCAACCGTATTTCCGAGAGTGGAGGTGACAAACTTCGCCGCGCCAGTGACTCCGGAATCTTGGGAGGAAGGCATCTTGTGGTTTGGTTGTGGCGGTTCGTGGGAGAGTTTATGGTTTGGTGGGGATTTGGTTCGGATATGCGGCAAGAAAAGCCCAGTGTATAGAAGTGGAGTATGAAGTATAGAGTAGGAGGTTTATTTGTATTCTTCGAACGTTGATTAGTGATGTTGTAGGAGAGGAGTCTACCACGCGCACGTCAAATCTACGGAGATTTATATAAGTTAAGTGTATGTGTCTAAGTAAATGATCGTGGCCAATCTTGTGACGTCATGGCTGGTGTGGCTGTCGATCTAACCCGATCCGGAATCGAAACGCGTCAACACCGGATTCGCAACCACTCGCGGCATCTTTTCCTCTACCACACCAGAACTTACTCCCATACTCTCATTTGGCCATGTTCAAGATCTCAAGGATCCCCTCCTTATCTGGTAGCGCCTTATTATGCGCCAATGCGTCAGTCAGCGTCAGCTCGGCGATCTTGTGCAACTGCTCCTCCTGCGTGACGCCGACTTCCGAGAGCCGTGATGGCAGTCCCAGCAGCTTGACGAACCGATGAACCGCATCAGCAGCCTCTGCCTCGTGGCACCCAAGCACCTCGTTGAATATCTGGAGAATCGCCTCCTGCGCCGCTTTAGTCTTATCGAGCGTGAATCGTAACGTCGGAGGTAGCAGAATGCAGCTCTCGGCAAAAGTCAGTATGCGTCCTACAGCAAGGAATGGGGCGGAACTTGACGCCGGCTTACCGTCACACCTATCGGCAATGATTAGCTCATCAGACTTGAAGGCTTGAGGAAACAAGACAAAGATTGAACTCACCATGCTGGACGCCTGCCACACTGCCCTACGGTGGCAATCATCGATCAGCAAGCTCTTCTATCCAGCAGGGTGCCAACCAAACTCACCAGCTGATGGCCAATAGCGTGACTTGCTCCCATAGGAATCTTCCACTTGATAAAAGGAATCAGGGCATCTCTAGACCCGCGCTGACTCTCTGCAATCCCTTTTAGCAGCTCGTCCTCGTTGCCATCCTCTTGTCCTTCGTGGTACTCCTTCAGGCCTCGCACCAACAGCGGCAACCCCTTCTTGATATGAGTCGCAGCCTCTTCATGACACTCGGAGCAGCAGAAACTCTCCACAAAGTGGTCGATGGCGCGCATGCCCGACGCCAGCCACAGGTGCGACGGGGTGGTTCGTGCGACCGTGGGATCCATCAGGATCAAGGACGGGGCCCCCTCCGGATGCATATAATGTTGTTTCTTCCCTGTGGCATTGGTCCCGCTCGCATAGGAGTTCCACTCGCCCGCACTGAGGCTCGTTGGCACACAGATCAGCTTGGTCACGGGAGCCTTGACGGTGTCCGGTCCAGCCAGGCCTCGCTTCTGGTCCACCAAGGCTTCCATTTCGTCCTCCCCAAATCCCGAGGGGAGTGTAGCACTCAGCATCACGGCGATTTTGCACGCATCCGAGTAGGACCCCGACCCAATAGAGACAACGGCTTGGATGTCACGGTCTTGGACTCTGCGTGCGATGTCGATAATGTCACCGTAGGGCGAGTGACTGCCCACTCCGACTTTTTTGTAAACCTGGTAGCTTGATAGGCTCTTCTCGAGGTCGCGGATGACCGAGGTCTTCGTGTCGAGGCTGGTGCTGACGACGAGAAGGACGCGCGACGCTTTCCACTCGGTCAGGGCGGCTGGGATGTCATCCAAGTAGGAGGCCTCGAAGATGGCATCGTGGCCATCGCAACCTTCGATGTCGAGCTGTTGGATTCTCTCACGCATTGTGGATGCAGAACATGTGCAGTAGTGAACGAAAGTCAGCCTGCGTACATATGATTGTTTCCATGCCTGGATTTTGTTCTCTGACAGGCGGGATGGCGGGGTCATCGCTGACCCCCGCCGGTGGAGCTGCAGGAATGCCGACTTTCCCGCTCTTATCACCCCTTGAGGGATAGCCCCAACGATGATCTCGCCTCAATGCCAATGCCATTCCTTGTGTGATTGAACTGTGCGTGGATGCAGTTTCTCATTGCCTGCCATGCTGCAATCCTTGTTCAATCCTGCAAAATCGCCCGTCGGCAATACCACGGCCGCAGCTCGCACTGCTGCAGCGTTCTAGACCGGGGCTTACAAATGCCGGGCCTGGGGCTCCTGTTCAACAACTGATGGAAGGTGGGCCTCGATGATCTGCGTAGTTACCAGCAGATGAACCTGGCTAGTGCCTTGCTTGACTCGTGGTCTACCAAGAATATCTGAGCGATGATGATTACCACTGAAGGATTGCGTGTCTATGCTTATCTAGCCTTACTATAGCTGCGAGACCCATGCAAACTTGGTTCACCATGTGCTTGGATGATCGACTTACCACAGGGATACCAGCCCGCCAATGAGTCTGTCTCTATTTCACCCCGGGGTTTAATCGGCGGAGAACCTGGAATGGGCCACACAACCCTGTTTCGGGGGTTGAGAAGACGCCCGCATGAGAGGGAGACGAGGATCGGATGGATGGGTTGTAATGAGTTCTTAGGGCTGGGTTGTCAGAGTGACGTCTCCCGCTCCCCTCACAACTCACGTCATGGTTACAACACCACAGCTCCCTCTCTTTCTCTCTTTTCCCCCCGCACAACCATCCAAGTCTTGATTGAATGTCACCAACCAGATGCTTCCAATTACCCACCACTATCCATGGCGGACCGCGCCAAAGGCAGCCTGGTGGGTTGCCAGGCGCTTTAATTACAGCCATGTCCCCGCGACCTGAGGATTCGCCCTTCTCCCACATACTCTAAAGTGCAATCAACCCTCACTTGCCTTTCCACATCCATCATGGCCAGCATCGTCGCAGGAGGCCTTGAGCGCGCCCAAGAGGCCGTCAAGAGCGCCTCCAACAAGAACAAGAAGGCCGTAGACCTCGAGCGTGACATGGTCGATGTCACCACCGAACAACGCCAAACCACCGACCACGGCGTCCCTATCAGCAACACCGACAATTGGCTGAAGGCCGTCGATGGCGATCACACGGGTCCCTCTTTGCTTGAGGATCAGATCGCCCGTGAGAAGGTAGATTGATTCTACCTTCGCACTTTGACCTGAGTTTGGTTACTGACAAAGCACGCCACCAGATTCACCGATTCGACCATGAGCGCATTCCCGAGCGAGTCGTCCACGCGCGTGGCACTGGTGCCTTCGGAAACTTCAAGCTCCTCGAGAGCTGCGAGGATGTCTCCTACGCTAACATCCTCAATGACACGTCCCGCAACACGCCAGTCTTCGTCCGCTTTTCCACCGTCCAAGGCAGCAAGGGCAGTGCCGATACTGTCCGTGACGTTCGTGGCTTCGCCGTGAAGTTCTACACGGACGAGGGCAACTGGGATATTGTTGGCAACAACATCCCCGTCTTCTTCATTCAGGAATCCATCAAGTTCCCCGATTTTGGTATGTCAATTCCGCCTTCGGTTGAACCAACCCCACTAACAGGCCCAGTCCACGCCGTCAAGCCCGAACCGCACAACGAAGTGCCCCAGGCGCAGACCGCACACAACAACTTCTGGGACTTCTGCTACCTCCACCCCGAAGCCACGCACATGTTCATGTGGGCCATGTCGGACCGTGCCATCCCCCGCTCCTATCGCATGATGCAAGGTTTCGGCGTGAACACCTACTCCCTCATCAACAAGGAGGGCAAGCGCCACTTCGTCAAGTTTATCTGGACCCCACACCTAGGTGTCCACTCTTTCGTCTGGGACGAGGCCCTGAAGCTGGCTGGCCAGGACCCTGACTTCCACCGCAAGGATCTGATGGAAGCCATCGACAACGGCGCCTACCCCAAGTGGGACCTGCAGATCCAGACCATTCCCGAGGAGAAGCAGGACGACTTCGAGTTCGACATTCTGGATGCCACCAAGATCTGGCCCGAGGACCTCGTCCCGCCGCGCACGATCGGCGTCCTCGAGCTTAACCGCAACGTCGATGAGTTCTTCCCGCAGACCGAGCAGGTCGCCTTCTGCACCTCGCACATCGTGCCCGGCATCGACTTCTCCGACGACCCGCTCCTGCAGGGCCGCAACTTCTCCTACTTCGACACGCAGATCAGCCGCCTCGGCATCAACTGGGAGGAGCTGCCCATCAACCGGCCGGTGTGCCCGGTGCTCAACCACAACCGCGACGGCGCCATGAAGCACCGCATCACCAAGGGCACGGTCAACTACTGGCCGAACCGGTTCGAAGCCGGCAAGCCCGACGGGGCGGCGCCACACCACGGCAAAGGGTTCGAGTCGTACCCAGCGCCCGTCACGGGCCGCAAGCGCCGCGGCCTCAGCCCCAAGTTCCGGGAGCACCACAACCAGGCGCAGCTGTTCTACAACTCGATGAGCGAGCATGAGAAGCTGCACATGATGAAGGCGTTCAGCTTCGAGCTCGACCACTGCGACGACCCGGTCGTCTACGACCGCCTGGCCGGCACGCGGCTGGCCGAGATTGACCTGGGGCTGGCCCAGCAGGTCGCCGAGCTGGTCGGCGCCCCGATCCCGGACAAGGCGCTGCGGCCCAACCACGGCCGGCGCACGATCCGCCTCTCGCAGACCGAGTTCCCGCCCAAGGAGCCCACCATCGCCAGCCGCCGCATCGCCATCCTCATCGGCGACGGCTACGACCCCGTCGCCTTCAAGGCCGTCCAGCTGGCCGTCAAGGCCGCCAGCGCCCTCCCCTTCGTCATCGGCACCAAGCGCTCGCCCATCTTCGCGGAGGGTGAATCCAAGGAGACGGGCCAGGGCATCGTGCCCGACCACTACTACGACGGCATGCGCTCCACCATGTTCGACGCGACGTTCATTCCCGGCGGTCCCCACGTCGAGACCCTCCGCAAGAACGGCCAGATCAAGTACTGGATCGCCGAGACCTTCGGCCACCTCAAGCCCCTGGCGGGCACGGGCGAGGCCGCCCAGCTGATCAAGGAGGTCGTGGGCAGCGTGCTGGACGTGCAGGTCGCGACCGCCGAGAACCCTGACCCCGTGGAGTGGTACGGTGTGGTGACCGCGGGTGGCGTGCAGAAGCCCGAGAGCATCAGCGAGACGATCAAGATCCTGAAGGATGGGAAGGACTTTGTGAGCAAGTTCTTCTACCAGGTCAGCCAGCACCGCAACTACCAGCGCGAGCTGGATGGGTTGGCTTCGACGGTTGCGTTCTAAGGATGAGAATTGAGATAATAGTGGCTTACATCTGGAGTTGCGGGACGTATTCTTGGACATGTGTATGGCTAGTATGTTAATAATTTGTATGCATTAATGATATCGATTCGATTGATCCTGAGTTGCTGCTCTATGCTTTTGTTTGTAAAAGGAGGTGTATCGTTTAAAAAGTACGCCTTCTATTGACGCCTACTGCTAAAGAGAAAAACAAGTACCCCTACATAGCTTACGGAAGTAACATAGTATGCCGACGGCAGCCGTCTATGAGCATCAGCAGCATAGAGCAGTACGTGCAACAAATATAAGTGACAACAAGAGATCATCCAATCCAACTAATACAAGTGATAAAATAAACGCTCTCCCTGTTTACCACCGGGAACAGCCACCACGCCAAGCCAGCCCACGGCGACCAGGCAAAAAGATATGACAAGAGTGGGATTCGAACCCACGCCATCAAACGATGATCAGGAAGCTTGTGAAAGCTGTTTGCTAAGGTGACCTTAACCTGACGCCTTAGACCAACTCGGCCATCTTGCCTTGATGTGTTACTGGCTGGGTTTTTGCGTATAAGACGCCTTCAAATATACAGTCTAGGTGGAAGACGCGCCAACTTCTGGTGGACCTGGTGATCACTTTAGAGGTGGTTTGGGTGCTGAGTATAGTATCAAATATTCTCCTGTGGGCTTAATTATTATGTCGTTGAACTTTTAGACCGTTATGAGGGTTGTTGGTGGTCAGTGTTTGTGCGGATCGTCCGAGCTGCTCACGGGATATATTCATCGCACGACCGTTGCCGGTGATGCTGCGAGGGGAACCTGAGAAGTTCATTATTGCGACAGACAAGACCCGGAGACTAGATGGCTAGCTCCAAGACACACTCGAATGTAGAATTGGGACCATGCAACAAAAGCCAGAAGCATTGGTAGAAGTCATCACTGCAACCGAGGGAGATTGGACAAGAATAAGAAGGGAGACGGCGGCACCCACCACCTCAACCTCAAGTTCAGGTTGATTCCATCGACAATAACTCGAATCCACATCTGAGTCGACGTGCTCCTCTCATTCACCCAAGCCAGAGCCGAATTATGCACTCACTCCGTAGCAGAACCCAGTGGGCAAATCATAAGCCACCAACCCAGCCTAGTCCGCAGCACCCATGAAGTCATCCTCATGTCAACATCCCTCAACCCTAGTATATAGCCAGCTGCCCAGCTCCTTCCACTCAACACCCACCCACATCTACCAAGCATCACAGACTCAACTACACCCCACTACACCACCGCACATTACACCACACACACACACATCAGCGCAGCAAAATGTCCCTCCCAACCTTCGGCCTCCGCCGCATCGCCCTCACCCACACCCGCCTCGCCCAGCGTAAGCCCGCCCAACCGCCCCAAGCTCTATAACTACCTAACACAAACAGGATCACCCACCACCCCAGCCGCCCCAGCAATTAGATCCCTCGCAAGCAAAGCCTCCCCCGGCCATACCTCCAACGTCGCCAACCCGCAGTCCAGCAGCCCGGAATCGCAGTCCATCAACGTCGCCCGCGGCAAGGAGGCGCGTCATGCCGACACCCCCGACACGGCGTCGGTGCAGTCGCCCATCTCATCGCAGTTCGGCCCGACGAGCGAGGCCCACGAGGGAGAGGAGCAGACGTCCGCGGACGCGCAGATCAAAAACCACCCGGGGGAGTCTGAAGCGACTAAGCGACGGAATGTGGAGAGGGCGGGGGAGAGGCCTCTTGGGGCGGAGGATCGGCAGTGATTTCCCTCTTTGTTCTGTATATATGGGAAAGTAGGAAAGGGGGCTGGTTGTATGATGGTTTTTGATTGTGGGTGGTAGATGTGGATAGATGGGGTTGAGGGGGTTCTAAGGTCGGATGTACGTGTTTTTGTACAATACAGCTATAAGATCAATAAGAGGACCTTTATCTACGAATTATCTTGAATTCGGTGATTAGAATAGGGAAAAGTAATTGTTTCATGATCGATAAACCCGGAATCTGCACGGTTACTTCATTCAGCATGGCCATGGCGTGGGTCCCAACCTGGACCGAGACCACGCTCGGCCCCGATTAGGGTTGTGGGGAGCCGTCGTAGGCTCTGACGGCGCGATGACGGCACCAGATCCCCCTATCCCCCTGCTTGACCCTAAGGTCCCTCCCTAACCACGCCATCGCAGATCTCCCCATCCAAGATCCTGTCGCCATTCTATGTCATCTTCACCTTGCGTCGTGATGACCCGCTCCTTCGTTTCCTGGCCCATGAATCAAGATCAAAATCAAATAGAATAACAACCGTGCCGATTGTAGAATTCCACATAGAAGATACTGTACTCATAACTAGACTCCCGCCTCAACACTAGCCACCATCCACCATCCACCATCCACCACCAACCACCCTTCTACCCATCGCCCACCCAACGCAACAGAAACAAGAAAAATGGCAGATAACCTGGACTTCCCCAAGTCCCTCACCCTCAAAGACGCAGGCGGCAGCAGTGTACGCCCCTTCCCCATTCCCTTATCCCCAACGAACACAACACAAACCCCCGTTAGGTGCACTATAACCCCTCCACCAACCTAACAACCACAAAAAGTCCCAAGGCTCCCGGCCCACCCAACAAGACCAATACACCATCCTCCGCCCCGACGCCTTCGAAAGCAAAACCGACCAACTCGCGCTCTTCGCGGTCTACGACGGCCAGTACGCTCCCGTCCCCCTTCCCTTCCATCTACATCCACTCCCCACCCACTAACGGGGAAACCAGCGGATCAAGTAAAGTCGCCAAGCACGCCCGCGACAACCTCCCCTGTTTCCTGAGGCACAGTCCCGATCTACAAACCGGGGACTACGAGAAGGCGATCGCCGAGGCCATCCGGCGCGAGGAGGAGCAGCTGCTGCATGAGTTCTGGGAGGGGGAGGACAAGCATGCGCTGGCGGGGACGACGATGGCGCTGGCGGTGGTGAATCTCACGCGGGGCGTGCTGGTCGTGGGGAATGTGGGGGATTCGGATGTGTTGTTGGGGGAGGAGGGGGCTGAACAGGGGCTGGAGGTTGTATGTTCTCACCCGGAATTCTGGAATCTAGGAAAGGGTTGGTGCTGACGAGAGCAGACCAGATTATCGACGACGCATACACCCGAGAGTGACGGGGAGAAACACCGGGTCGAGTTGGCGGGCGGGACGGTGAATACGGAGAGTGGGACGGCGCGAGTGGGTGAGTTTCTCTGGCAGTTTCGCTGGAACGAGATCTTGAACGACAACTGACCGCACCAGGCGCGCTGAACATGTCCCGCGCGTTGGGCGACCTGCGCTACAAAAACCCCCTCAACAACATGACCCAGCGAGCCAAAAGTGGCAGCGGCACTTCCGAAGGAGAGACTCCCGGCGCCAACGACTCCCCCGCGCAGCGCGGGGACTTCATCTCCAGCGAGCCCGCCCTCAACCGCGTCAACCTCCGCGACGATCGCCGCTATGTGCTGGCCCTGCTGTCGGATGGCGTGACCAATGTGTTGGATGACGCGACCATCCTCCACCGCATCGCCGAGCTGCGGCAGTCCGGGTTCGACGCGACGCGGGCGGCGCAGAATATTACCGAGGGGACGACGGCGTTGCCGGGTAGTGATAATGCGACCTGTGTGACGGTGTTCTTGGAGGGGCCGAAGGTTGGGCAAGCATGACTTGAGGGTGCTGGCGATGTGGTGAGGTGGTGAGGTGGGCGGGGTGTGTATATTAGACAGCATGGCATTGCGTGCATGTAGAGCATTAGTAGCATTCTATAGGACCCTCCGGATGCGATTAGATAGGTGGGATATTAGACAGTACCGATTACAAGGAGGGGTTCAATGCACTGCAACATGGATGAGATAATGAATCATGGATCTAGATCCCTCAGCGACCAATCATCGTCCCCGGAGGCGATAGCCGAGGCGATCAGTGTGGCCCCGTCACGATGAGATCAGCCTATACCAGAGAACCAGGGCCAGTAGCACCACCCCATGTTCACGCCATGCTTAGCACGCAGGAGACAAGATATATTATCCCGCGATGTAGCTCGGTTGGTAAAACTCAGAGTCAAGGAGAATCCAATTGCACCCACAATGTTCGAAAACATCGTCACCCCCCAGCTGAGGAGCAGGCCGCAGCGCCCTACACCCACCTTCGGCCCATTGGCCACGAGCAACATCCTCGATATTCGGACGGACAAGAGTGAGACCCAGCTCCGCCAGTCGCTGCAAGAATCCGTCCACGCCGCGTGCCATGGACAGGCCGCCATGCCCGACCTGCTCCTCTGGGACGAACAGGGGCTGCGCTTCTTCGAGGAGGTGACCTTCTCCCCGGCCTATTATCTGACCAATGAAGAGGTCGGGCTGTTGGAGAAGCACAAATACCAGATCGCGGAGCATATCCCGCCTGGAAGCATGCTGGTGGAATTGGGTAGTGGGTGAGTTGCACTGTGGGTCGTCAGAAGAACAACGACACTGACGCAGTCAGCAACCTCCGCAAGGTGAAGATCCTCCTCGACGCACTCGACGAACTAGGCCGCGAGGTCGACTACTTCGCCCTGGACGTCTCCTTCGCCGAGCTGCAGCGCACGCTGAGCATGGTCCCGCCGGGGATCTTCCGGCACGTGCGGTGTTTCGGGCTGCTGGGGACCTACGACGACGGCCGCGAGTGGCTGCAGCGATCGGACCTCCGGTCCCGGCCGAAGACCATCCTGTCTCTGGGCTCGACGCTGGGGAGTTTCCCGCGAGCGGATGCTGCCGGGTTTCTGGCGAGCTTCGTGCATGCCCATGATGGTAAGGGGAGCAGCCCGTCCTTTTTGATCGGGCTGGACGGGTGTAAAGAGCCGGCACGGGTGCTGACGGCGTACAACGATCCCGAGGGAGTAAATCGTCGGTTCATCAAGCATGGATTAGAGCGGGCAAATGAGATCCTCGAGCACGAGGCATTTGCGCTCGATCGCTGGGATGTGGTGGGGCAGTGGAACGCGGAGAACGGCAGCCACGATCAGTTCTATGTTTCCACTGGGGAGGTGGAGCTGGCCAACAAGAGAGTCCAAGCGGGGACGCGCATTCGAGCAGTGCAGAGCCACAAGTACGATGGCGATGATCGAACGGCGCTCTTTGGGAGGGCCGGTTTAGAGGAGGTCGATGCGTGGGCATCGGGGAGTCAGTATCGTGAGTGCAGCCTCATTTTGAGCGAACCAGTGCTGACTGTTGGATAGACTTACTGTTTTTGAGCCACCGATAGAGATAGACCAGGGGGTTGAAATAAAGATGATAGATATAATTTCACCTAATGTAATGATTCTACTTGTGCATTTCACAATGATACCTGCAGAACTTGGCTGTCTGGTCGGCCGGAGAGATGCAACTATGCAAACATGCAACTATGCAAACATGCAACTATGCAAACAGACCAAACCTATGACGACAGGTCGAATCAAATGGGACAAACAGCAGCAACAGTGCAAACACCCCGCCTCGGCCAATCAGGGCATCCCCGCATTCTCGAAGGATGCTTTGCAAACATCACAATCTCACGCTGCTGTTTGATTCTAGCGAGGGATTCGGAGTATATAACAGTACCCAACAGCATCGGTTGCCTGGATAAAATGGGATCCAAAGCACTCAGTCACTACAAAGCCCTCAGCTCTCATTCCTATACGTATATTGACCTTAATCCCAGTTTACGTTGCATATCTATCACCATATACTGAACTCAGCTACCACCATGCCCCCCCACCCAGCCCTAACCCAGCCCACGATCCTCCCCCCCGCCCTCCGCCCCGGCGACACCATAGCGCTGGTCTCCCCATCCGCCCGCCTCAACAGCATCCTGCCCACCCCCCTCCACCGCGGCCGCTGCTTCCTAGAATCCCTAGGCTTCCGCGTGCGCATCATCTATACCCCCTTCCCAGAACCCAGCAGCATCGCCGACTCGATCCGCATCCGCACGGCGGAGCTGCACACGGCCTTCGGAGACCCGACCATCCAGGCCATCATCTGCACCATCGGCGGGCAGCACGCCAACGAGCTCCTGCCCCACCTGGACTACGCGCTCATCCGCGCAAACCCCAAGATCTTCGTCGGCTACAGCGACACCACCTTCCTGCATTATGCGCTCGAGTCGCGCGCGGGCCTGCGCACCTTCTACGGGCCCAGCCTGCTGACCGACTTCTCCGATGTGCAGCCGCTGCCCTTCACGGTGGAGCATCTGCTGCATGTGCTGACGGGCGGCAGTGGGGCGGTGGGGCCGGTGCCGCGATCGCTGCGCTGCGCTGTGGAGCATAATGATTTCCAGTTCGGGCGGGATGCCTCGGTCGAGCCGCGGGTGACGGTGCCCTCGCCGGCGTGGCGGTGGGTGAGACGGGGTCGTGCGGAGGGGAAGCTGTACGGTGGCACGGTGCATATCGTCGAACGGCTGCAGGGGACGGTGTTCGCGCCGTCGTCGTGGAAGGACCATGTTCTGCTGCTGGAGTCGGCCATGGGGCTCGATACGATCGAGCGGCCGTACTCGGTGGCCCGGTTTCGGGGGAACTTGGTGGATTTAGCGTTGTCCGGGGTGCTGGGGGAGATTAGTGGGTTGGTGGTCGGAAGGGGGTATAAGTATGATGAGCGGATGCAGGAGGAGTTGGCGGCGGTGATTGTGGAGGTGTTGGACGTGGTGGTGGGCAGGAAAGATGAGCTGCCTGTGTTGATGAATGTGGATGTGGGCCATACCAGTCCGTTTGTCACGTTGCCGTTTGGGGCGAGGGTGAGGCTGGATTCGGAGAGGGATGAGTTTGTCGTCTTGGAGGCGGGGGTGTCTACAAGTACAGTACCTAGTAGTTAGTCTGGATATACTGAAGTAGGCGGTTTCGGTACATATGAGGATCATTTCTATGAGTGAATAGTATTTCTTTAAAACTGTATACTGTCTGTTTAGAGTAACACCTCCCGGCCATCATCCTTACATCATCCCCGCACGCGGAGATCATCGCCTTCCACCACCTCTTCATTCCATCTACAACATATCTCTTCTCGAACACAACCACAACTAACCAACTACAACAACAGCAACATGGACGTTCTCGACTTCCTTCACAAGATAGCTGACGACCTGCTGGCCCGGGTCAAAATGGTATGTCGTCCTCTCACCCTTCCGTATCTAAACTCAGCACACTCACACTGACCTCTCAGATCCAAAACCGCCAAGTCGGATGGCTCACCATCAACCGCAAGGTCCACCAACCCCGGTCACCATCTCTACTGCCTCAAACAAAGCTAAAGCTAACAAATCCAGACTGGCCAGCTCATACGCGAACAACAACCGCTCTGGAAGAAACTCAAACTCCTCCTGCTGTTCAACCCGCTCACCGAATGGCTGGACACGACCCACCTGATGCGCTTATACATGCACCGCGAAGCGGTCAAAGAGGGTACATCCATCCTCGACCCCCCTACACTCCCATACTAATCCCCCCCAAAGGCCAAGAAGAAGCCACCCCGACCTCGCGCAACCGCATCGCCGCCTTCATCGCCTTCTACCACATCGACATGACCCAATTCGACCCCTCCGATATCTCCGCCTACGCAAACTTCGAAGACTTCTTCGTGCGCGCGCACCGACCCGGCTCGCGCCCGATCTTCGAGCCCGACAACCCCCGGACGGCAGTCGTCGTGGCCGACAGCCGCGTCGTGGCCTACGAGTCCGTCGCGGAGAGCCAGAAGGTGTGGATCAAGGGGTGCGAGTTCTCGATCACCAACCTGGTGATGGACCGGCGGCTCGGGGGGCAGTTTGACGGCAGCGCGATCGCGAGTTTCCGTCTCTCGCCGCAGGATTACCACCGCTTTCATTGTCCGGTGAGGGGGACGGTGAAAGTGCATCGGAGTATGCCCGGGGATTACTATGAGGTGGATCCGATCGCGTTGCGGAGTGGGGTGGATATTCTGACGAGGAATGCGCGGGATTATGTCGTGGTGGATAGTGAGGAGTTCGGAGAGGTGTTGTTCGTGGCGATCGGGGCTGCGCAGGTCGGGACTGTTAGGTTTGTGTCCCTGGTGGTATACCCTGTGCGGTGGTATAGAGGGAGTGAGGCGAGGCGATGCTAACATGGGGCTGGCAGGATCCACGAGCGGTTCCAGCAGCCTGGGGCCCGGATCGAGAAAGGCGAAGAGCTGGGCCATTTCCAGTTCGGGGGGTCGTCGATCATCATCGCCTTCCAGCGGGAGCGGATCGTCTTCGACGAGGATCTGCTGCGGGCCAGCAAGAATGCCATTGCCACCGATGTGGAGGTGGGCATGAGTCTAGGGCGGGCGGTGGAGAAGGCGTGATCTGTTCTATTTGATACTATATCCGACGAATTTGATACCAAGAGCGAGCCCAGCAGGTCTATGTCTATGCATTTATCTCTATCTATGCTTAATTCTTCCCATTCTCACCCCCACTACCCTTCCCCTCCGCCAACGCCCGCACATCGCGCGCCACCTCCCTCAGCGCCCGCATGGCCGCCTCGCTCCACGGCGCCATCTGCAAAAACCCATGACACAGCTCCTCATAGTGCCGCCACACGACCGCATTCCCCGCGGCCTGCAGCTTGGACGCGAACTCCACCCCGACATCCCGCAGCGGATCGAACCCACACGTATACACCTTGGCCGGCGGCAGCCCCTGCAGCTGGGTTTGGGGCTGCATGCCCGGGGAGATATACCGACTGGACGGCGCCACCCCATCGGGGATATAGTTGGCCGCGAAGTTGAAGATCCCGTTACCTAGGTGCCCGTGTTAGCTGCCAGCCCTAAATCCAATCAGCCCATACACTTTAAAGGGAAGAACCTACAATCCAGATACAACCCCGCCCCATCATTATTCTCCACCGCCGCCGGCGTATCGAACGGCAGCCGCGCCTCGGGATACAGCAGCACCAGCCCATCCAACCCCTTTTGGTGTCGGTCTATCCGCCGCAGCGACACAGCGGCCGTCATGTTCCCGCCGGCGCTGTCCCCGCCCCCGAAGATCCGGTCCGGGTCGACGTGCCGCGCCTGTCCGCCCTCTCCCCGCAGCCAGTCGATCACCGCGTCGTACTCGTCCAGCTGCGTCGGGTAGGGCCACTCCGGTGCGAGGCGGTACTCGACCAGGTAGATCTGGATCCCGGCGGATTCGGCGAGCAGGCGGCAGCCTGGTTCGAAGTCATCGGCGCTGCCGACGGTGTAGCCGCCCCCGTGGAAGTAGATTAGGGCTGGGGTCAGGTTGTGCGGGGTTGGGCTGGCGGTTTCGGGTTGGCGGTGCGGGGTCGAGGCCGGGCGCGACGGGTACAGGATGCGCAGTGGGATGGTGCCGTGTGGCCCGGCGGGGATGGCTGTGTGCTCAACGTGCAGGATTGAGGGCTGTTTTGCTTCGGGGATGTTGCGTAGGCTGAAGGTTTGGACGTGGTGGCGTCGTTCTTGGAAGATGTCGCGGCCGGAGAGTCGCAGGTTCGGGTTTTGCGTGAGGAAGGCTTGCACTTCGGGGTCGAGGCTGCTGCGGGAGGCAGTTTGGGGGATCATTTTGTGGGAGTCACGGTTGGCAGATGCAGTGGTGAGAAGGGCGTAGGGTTGGGATTTGGGGGGGGGGGGGGGGTAATGAGGGTTGAGGATGGGTCAGGTGGTGGTTGCTTGTTTATATGCTTTCAATTAGGGTATAGATCTGGTGGAGCCGGTGAAATCAACCCAACGTCATTGTTCCGGAAGCAGCGGACATACAGTACAATACTTGATCCTAGCACAGCATTACCCTACTCGTTCAATCATAAATTCAAGATAAATCATATCCCATCCCCATCCTCGCACTACTCCTTCTCATCCGCCTGCTCCCCCCGCACCGGCAACCCTGCCGCGCGATACAACCGATCAATGCACTCCATCTGCCAGATACTCTCCTCGCCAGGGATCCAATACGTGGGCGTCTTCCCGCGCACCGCATCGACAAACGCCTCCAGCTGCCACCGATACGTACTCCACGCCGACTGGCCCCCGCGCGCCCCGTCGCTGGTCGTCACGTTGCCCCACAGCGGGCCCCCCTGATACTGCCGGTGATACTTGGTCTTCCCCGTCGTCTTGTCCGTGATGGCGATGTAGTGGTACAGATGCGGCATCATCGCGTTGTAGAAGAAGATGATCGCCTTGTCCGTCTCCACCTCGATCGACGGCAGCTCCCAGAACCGCGGCACCAGGCCCCCCACCGCCCACGCCCGCGCCATGTCCGTGTAGATCCGGCTGTGCACCTCGCCGCCCTGCGCGTCCTCGAAGGTCAGGTAGGCGTACATCGCCTCGTCGACGCGGGGGTCCGCTGCGGAGCGTCGCGCGGTGACGGAGTGGATGGTCTTCGGTAGTTGGCTGCGCAGCGCGTAGCGCGTGAAGGAGAGCGCGTACGTCATGTCCATTGCGGAGCCGCCTGCTTTTCTGTTAGTATGCAGTGACCAGAACAGAAGAACAAAGAAGAGGGCAAGGAGAGTGCATACCAGCGAGATCATACTGCCACCGGATATCCCCCTTCGGTACCCCAGGACTGGCGGTCATGATGGCCTCGGTGCGGATGATGCGGCCGTACTCGCCGGATTCGAGGATGTGGCGGAAGGCGTGCGCCGCGGGGTGGAATTGCCAGTGGAACTGCGTTGGAATTAGTATATGCTGCATCGATAGTATACAGTGCATGCGGATTCTTGAAAGAGCGAACGCACCGCTTCCTCAATCGTCACCCCCTTCTCCTTGGCCTGGTCGATCAGCGCGCGGGCCTCCTCCGCGTTCGAGGTGAAGGGCTTCTCGCAGAGGACGTGCTTCCCCGCCTGGATCGCCTTGGCCGCCCATTCGTAGTGCAGCCCGTTCGGAGTCGAGATGTAGACGATGTCGACGGCCGGGTCGTCCAGCAGCGCCTGGTACGAGTCGTGCGACCGGGTGAAGTGGTACTGCTTGGCGGCGTGGGCGGCCGTCGCGGCGTCGCGCGAGGCGATGCTGTAGAGGATCACGTCGGGGTGGGTTTCGACGGGGTGGATGACTGCGTAGATTAGTATGGGGGGGATACGAAGGGGTGGGGATCTGGTGAGGGCGTACCAGCTGCGGCGTTGATTTGGGCGGAGGATAGCACGCCGAGCTTGAGGGCATTCGGAGATTTCTGCGGCGCGGAGTGCAGAAATGCGCCCAGGTATTGATGGAGAAATGTTGCGCCTTGGAGGACGAGGGCCATGTTGTCTCAGTTTGCGTCCAGTATTAAAGGTAGTAGTTAGTTTTGTCGAGCTGAGAAGAACGTCCCTGAGTTGTTTATGTGAGGTGGGCGGAGAGCGGAGAACGAGAAGGGCGGAGTATCCGTTCGGAGTGATGACGTTGACAGCCCGTCACTCTTGCACTGCTCGATGAAATGCTGTAACTTGCGTCTCTTCCAATCGCATGGATTCATGTAATCACCCAGAAGTGGGCGTGTAGTGGTCTGATTGCAGTCGCAGAGTCCGGATATCCCACAATTGACGGTCGGTTGACGTCTTGTATAGATTCTTTCAGCATGATGCATTCTACCACATTGATTCGGGGTTTGTGTACAGACTTGGACTTCTTGAGGAATCAGTATCGTGCTTCTAGAGTCAGTCAGACTTCTTGGATATACAAGCTGGAACATCTCATCACATTGCAGACATAGCTACTCGGCGATGTTATTTCACTCATTTTATTCATAAGGACATTTTGCATTAAGTGTAGCAGCAGTATATCAATTGGCCGGATGGTGTAGTTGGTTATCACGTATCGTTAACACCGATAAGGTCCTGGGATCGAGCCCCAGTCTGGTCATTGCTTTTTGCTTTTTTGTCTTGGTGTTTTGCCACTCTCACTATCTTATCGCTGGCCGTCCCTGCCACAGAAACCCGTCTTGGTTCATGCCAACTACTTTATGCATCTCTCCTTGTGCGATTGGTGCACCTGTTTAACGGCTGTCCCTAAGACTTGAACCCTCCTTTCGCCCCCACCCGTGAAACATGCTCTTCATCCATTTCGAGAATGGGATCTAATCTCCCCCTCCTCATCTTATCGCATCCAATAGGCACAGCCCTAACCCAGGCGATGCACATCCACTTCCCCCGATCTGGTAACATGCTCGGATCCTGCCCTGATCGTCTGCCCTTCTCAATCTACGTGCGACGTCCGTTATATGAATGAAGCTATGGACCACTCCCCCCTGTTCGCTAGCACCTTTTTTTTCCCATTGATCACAATGGCATCCACACCATTTACAAGCGCCACGCTATAACAATTGTACCAGCCATCACCTCATCTAACCGCCGCAGAGTCTAAGCGCCGACCCTAAAACGGACTTGCAGCTAGAGAAATGAACCCTGCACCGCCCTGCGCTGCCACAGACGGCCTTGACCCTCAGCTCAGCCTTGCACCTTTCTTCCCTTATCATTGTAACCTTCCCCTCTTTTTACCACCTGCATTACCCTTGCGGTGAAACCACAGCAGTAGCATCGGGTTGCCCACCCTCGCAACAACTCCAAGCATGACAACAGTATTCTATCTCTCTCTCCTCGCCCTCCTCACGACGGCCACTTCAGTACAGACGGCAAACACCACTTTCAGCAAACGCGGCTCCGTACTGACAGACCTGTCCGGCGGATTCTGTCGGAGCTATCAGTTCGGCGGTACGCGTCCCCTCCCCATCATCCACGCCACAGTCAACTAAACCAAGTGGTTTGTAGTAAACATCGCCAACGATGTCCTCTACATGGTCGACCTGGATGGCGGCCTAGTCCCCGACGACGGCAATAGTTCCCGTGCGCCCACCCTTCCGGACCCCGGAGGAGAACATTCGGATGTTGATGACAGACAACAGATAACTACATGCTGCAGCTGGACCTGAGCGAGTCGTTTTCGATGAATGATGGCGCAAACTATAAGATGAGTCTGGTGGACGCGCAGATCCCCGTGCTGAAGGATCAGGCGCTGTGGTCTAGTCGGGATAATAGTTCCTTGTTCTTGTATGGTGGACGGCGGGCGAGTAATATCAGTTTGGATGAGAGGGTGTGGAGGTATGGCATCCAGGAAGGGACGTGGGAGGTGCAGGAGACGAGTGCGGTGCCTGTGCGGTATGATGGTGGGGGTGAGTCGCCTCTTTTTCTTCTTGCAAGGGAAGGGGAAGGGTTGGATTGGTTGGTGAGATGAACTGGTGCTGATGGTGTACGACAGTGAATGTCAATGTCCCTGAGTTGCAGAGCGCGTACTGGCTCGGTGGGTATCAGGATTCCTCGACAACAATCGCCATCACCGATAGTCGGCGGGTGTATGCCACCAGCATGGTGGAGTTCAACACAACCACTGGCGAGATCGTGGAGCTCAAGGCCCCCGTGACGCCTGTTCAGGATGGGGCGTTGGTATATATCCCCGTGGGAGAGCAAGGGCTGCTGGTGTTTCTGGGCGGGGAGACGCCCTCGATGGTCAATGGCACGAATGCGACTATGGCCGTGGTGAGAGCAAGCGTCCTTGTAGACGGATACGAGCCCCGCTGACGGACCTCCTGCAGAATAGCTGGAACTATGTCCAGGTCTACGACATTGCCTCCGGCAGCTGGTACAATCAGTCGACGAGCGGCAGCGTGGCCTCGCGCACGCAGTTCTGCGCCACCGTCCAGCACGATCCGTCCTCCGCCTCGTATCAGATCTATGTGCTCGGCGGCGCCGACTATCACTCCCAGGACGTGATCACCGACGTGGACTACCTCTCCATCCCCTCCTTCAAATGGTACAACGCCGCCGGACTCAGCGAAGGCCGGATGACCCTCAGCTGCCAGGCCTATGGAAGGCAGATTTTCGGGGTCGGCGGCCGTCTCGCCTGGGCCGACGATTCAGACGCCGGTTGTTACACCATGCCCGCGTTTGTCTACGATGCGCAGTCGGAGGTGGTTCGGTCGGGGTTTGACGTAGGTTGCCTCAGCTAGACAACTGATACAGTCTGTGCTGACCGGAAGATAGCCCGGGCTGATGACATACTCTCTCTCCTCCGCCACCGCGGCGGACATCAAGGCCTCGCCATACCCCTCCAGTTGGGCCAGTCCAGCATTGATGGAGCTTTTCGTCTCGCAAATCAACACCACATCAGCGACGGCTTCGCCCTCTCCGACGAGCACTAGCGGAGGGGGCTCACAATCACACACAGGAGCCATAGCTGGCGGAGTAGTGGGCGGAGTGGTCGGTCTCGCTCTGCTCCTCGCCTTGGGGTATTTCTTCCTCCGACGGCAGCGCCGGGCTGTGCCTCAAACGGAAGAAAGTCTGCCGGTTGCTGCAGGAAGTTGGGAGAAGGCAGAACTTCCCACCTCGGGGTGTACGGTCAGTGAGGTGTCGGGCGAAGCGGCAGCGAGCGAACTCGAGAGTGAGCAGCTCATGACGCGCCATGAGCTGGCGGGCGGCAACGAACGTGTGTATGAGTTGGATGCGCAGGGGACGGGTCGGAGATGAGGTAAAGGGTTTTAGTTCTTATCAACGACGTTGATATGGTGAGATGTTACACAGGAAGAGGCAGAACTATAGCTGCTGTCAGCTATATGGGGTTGAGTCATAATACTCGTGCTGGCGTGCCACCATATTGTCACTAATAAAAGTTTAGGTTCTTGGTAGAAAGCTATTTATATGTGGCCTAGTGAGGTCTATACCATTTATGTCAACTTGAAATCATCCTTATTCGTTGATATGGCTCTCCAAGTGAGAATCACGGAGGCCTAGAGATAACGACAAAAGTCCGCACACAGATTCCCCAGCCATTCAAAAGTGCTTCGGTTCTGGATCAGGTGCTGGACAAGGGCTGGCCTATGCTTTTTGATATAGCGCACGGCCTTGTGGGGCGATGCCAACCCGATCAGCTTGGGCTCGAGTTCCAGGAGCTCAATCACCTGCTCGTCCGTGTACGGGATTCGACTGTTCGTGGGCCGGCCAAACAGACCGACCAGATCATACCAGCCGAAGCCCAAGTGCATTAAATCGGTTCCATTGACAACCGCCATATACACCAGGGTCGAGCCATCTTCCATCTGATAAAGACTGCGGATTGTTTCATTGTGCGATGCCCTTGCACCATAGGACAGAGCCAGCTTAATTCGTTCCGCGTCACCGGGCAGGGGGTACGCGTCTTGTCCGAAGAGCCACCGCTTCTCTCTCCTGGCCCAGTCCAGCGCAGTCCCGGCATCTTTGCGGTGACGCTTCTTCTCCTTCCAATTCGTTGCATCCAGGTTGGGGTCCGCGCCGTACTCGAGCAGGAGCCGGACGATCGTCGCATCCCGGCCCCCGGCCCCGGTGTACAACGCCCAATGTAGGAGGGGCTTTTTGACACTCGGCCTGGCCCCCGGCCCAACTCGGAGGTTAGGATTGCCCCGGGCTTGCAGATAGTTCTGCACCAGGTTGACTTGGCCCTTTTCGATGGCGTTGTGCAGGCGAGGGTACCGCTTCCATCTATGGGCTTCAGCTTCCACTGCGAATGCTCCCCCCTGGCCATCTTGCCGTATCCTGGCTTCAATGTAGGCGGCTGTTTGTTCCCACTCACCCCCCCAGTAGTTGACAACAACAAGCGCCCAGTCGTGAGCTTCGTGGGCTTGCTTCAGCTCCTGGCTGAACTTGTCCTGTAACCCCTTGCAGGTGCGGCTCAGTCGGCTGAGGGACCGAGCATCCAGGTAGCAGGCATACTGCAGGTGCAGTTCGTCAGGCAGTTTGACCAGAGGGCTAGTTGATGGTTCAGCCATGGCTATGGAATCGTAGGCCTGAGGGTTTGTGGATTGTGACTCGACTACGAGATGATATGTCATTATATATTCTGAGTCGGGGAACCTGGCTCCCAAGATTGTAGAAGTATTCTTCCGAGACACTTCTTTATCTTCAAAACAGCCAAAGGGATACCATCATTCGCATCAAAGACCGTCAGGAGATTCCCGCTAGACTACTGTCGTTTGACCTTTGAACTATTGGGTAGTAGTTGGAGAGATTCTCTTATGGGGGGAGAAAATAAAGGTGTTCATGACAACTTCAATCAACAGGAAAAACTAGACGTAGTAAATAGTTGCTCAAGAAGACATTCAGAACTTCATATAGTGTTGCTACTTGATTACTCCCATTGACTATGAATGCAAGATGTGTATTGTCTGGAACAGATGTACTAAGAAGATCCTATTACTTGCTCGATTGGTACGGTACAAATGGCCAGACATGGTATGACCACATGAAGGAGTTTAGAGTTGGAGTCAGTCATTTCTAACCGGCTGAGGCTCAGGCTATCTGCGAACATAAACTATATGAAGGTCGTCCGTCGAAGAAGGATGGCGGTCGAGCGCCTCCTGATAGATCTCACGCCCTCGCTCCATGATCCATGTGTTGGCCAGGTCGTCAATCCGAGGATGATTGATCACCTCCATGTAAAGCGCGACCGCTGGCTTGTACTCCATGATATAATCAAACGACAATTGCACCGCTTCCTCCTGCAGACTCTGAAGATCAGGCTCTATGGCTTCCAGGCTCACCAAGTACTCCCACAGCCCCGGCGCGTTGAGAATTTGACAATAGCGCTTGCCTCCTTGCCTAGTGATCCACGTGTCTCGCACTTCCCCAAAGCGAGGGTGTTTGGTCTGTTCTAGAGACCGCGCAACCGCGGGCCGGTACTTCATTATATAGTCCGTCGCGGTATAACCCGTGTTATCGTCCAGATCCAGAAGCTCGGGCACGAGGCCTACCAGATCGCACACCTGTTCGGTGCTGAATACCAGACGCGTGGGCCATGACCAACCATCGTCTAGCAGAAGATTCCCGAAGCCATGCACCTCGCGGACCACATCCATACCGTTGGCGATCACCTTACGGACTAGCCTCGAGCCATTTCTACTACCATTGCCGTCATTATCACGATCTCCTCTTCCATGGACACTCCCCGCCTTGTATAACATCGCAAGCACCTTATAGTTCCTTGCAACCCCACCATACGCAAGAGTTAGCTCTAGCCATTCCGTATAGAAGGGGCTCGGATTTAGAGTCAGCCCAGCATCCAGCGCGGTGCGACCAGCAAGACCCATGGCGTTGGGCTGGGCGCCGTTCTCGAGCAAAAGGCGCAGAATGGTGATGTCATCCTGGAAGAATTTTCGGTAGAGCATGAACGAGTGCAGCAGAGGCTCGTCGTAATAGAAGCGCGTCCGAACGGTTGGCATAAGCCCGGCTTCCAGAAAACGTCGGATCTCCTCGCCCTTCCCCTCTTTCAGCGAGTGTTCCAGTCGCTGCCTGTATTTTCGCCAAGTAAAATTAGCTCTATGCTCAATCGTAATCTCGCACTCATACGGGCAATGTTGGGAATGCGCAAGGATGGCGGGATGGTCCTTGGGGACCCTGACCCCGCGCCAGTAGTGGTCGTACGTTAAGGCATCCGCTCTGACGTGCTTGATGATCTTCTTTGCCTCATCCTGAAATTTAGCCCTCAGGGCCTTGCAAGTCTGGCTGAGTCGAATTAGGGATGGCTTATTGAGGTAACCTGCATAATGCAGATCGAGCTCGTCGGGGAGCTGGAGCAGTATGGCAGTCGTTGGTTGGGACATTTTGGACGGATGGATTTTGAAAAGGCTGCGAAATCACTTTCCTCTACCGATTACGAGGGCTATACGTAGTGGTTTGTAGTTCTTTCAACGGTAAAAGCCTTGGTAAAGATGTCAATATGGGGCCTTTCCCAAATGTAGGGACAGCTGAATGAAGATCGATATCTCCAATAAAGGTGGTGGAGAGGGCTCTTTGTGTGTTTACTTGTACCTTATACCCGAGACAATGTCTTTGTTTAGGGCCCTTCACGCACACAGTGGTATTATTGGTAAATCGATTGGTTTCTCATTGTGGTGGCTTGAAGGATGATAGGAACTACAAAAAACAACAATAGGTAAGCATACAACTGTCCCCTTGACCTTTTTGTTTGAGTCATCTATGCTATGGTGCTTGTAGAGTCAAACCTGGCAGACTAGGAGTGAACTTAGTGGATGACCCATAAAAGGTCATGGAGTAAGTGGACAAGCATGGCTGGTCTAGAACCTACCTAGTATTCTTTCACTTTCGCTGCATATATGTGGTATACACGGTCTTAGAATATAGATACAAAGTGCTCTTAGGTGTGATTGAGTCTTTATTTCGTGGTACTACAATCACAATTTCATGTCAGATGCCACGATAGATGTGCGTACTGGCTCAGTGTCGGTAAGCGGCAGAGTAGCACAAATCTCCCTTTCTACTCCGTCGGGAGCTGTGAGACTTTATGGTCCTTGGACCTTCAAATGTACACAGTGACATGACCAAGGCAGGCCGTCTTTGCGCTCTAGATGCAAAATAAAGAACGAAAGTCAGCATTGGAGCACCTTGATGCTCTACTGTGTACCTCAATTGTCTATTATAGAGTGGATTTACCTCAGCTCAAGGTTGAATCCGCTTATGAAGCAGGAGGTAATCAGAAAGAAAGGAAATGTCGGACGTGTCAGTGACCGTTGATATCCGGGTGATTGCAAATTGGTCGAGCTATTTCTCCGCATGGTTGCTGGGCTTGCTTGACAGCCTAAGGAGTTCGACATCGTAAGATATCTCGCTCCTCCAATCCGAATCGCACGGACAGCGTAACAGTACCTCGCAAATAACCCTTACGCTCTGGTGACTTTGCGCGAGCACGATCAGCATGTAAAATTGGGCATTGGGGATACAGTGATATCAAGCTTAGAGTTGGACGGAAAATTCCCACAAGATCTGAGCCCTGGAAGATGTTCCAATAAATGGCACCATAGATTCCGCACGTGCGACTCCGATTCAATGTACCTGACGATGTATAGTGATACCGAATTAGTCAAAATAGCCTTATTCCAAAAGGAACGGTCTCTGCCGAGGGCGAGACTCTTAAATCCTACGGGCATATTTTGAATGCGTCTATCTTTATTGGACGTGACCTCGGACGCTATGATATTAACGGCATTGGCAACGGTCAGCCAAGCAGATGAGCAAAGTATAGCACGAAGATCGCTACTATCATCCTCACAACAGAAGCCGGTGGCTATATAACCCTCCCACAGTATCCGCAAAATCTCTTTCTCTCACCCCCAGCATCGGATATTCCCATCCTTGGTCCCTACACCTCATTCCACATTCAATCACCACTCTCAAGATGCGCTTCTCTCTTATCGCTCTCGCAGTGTTCGCTGCTGCCTCCGCCGCCATGAAGCTGAGCGACGTGCCCGGCACCGAGGCCAATCCCCTAGATCTAGACAGCAACTACGTAGTCCAATGGACTTATAACGAGTATGTTTGTTCTTTATATGGACCACAGAGACCATGATCCACGGATACTAAGATACATTGACACAGAAATGAGAGAGACAAGCCCGTCTGGGTGGCTCTCTCCCACTACGATCAAGGCGGGTACTCGGAATGCTACCTGCTCTCCGGCCAGCTCCGCGCCGGGGATGGAAGCTTTCGCATCCCAACGCACCCTGTCTCCCAGCCGGTTACTCAAGTGTACGTTTACATCTCTTATCTTTGATCCAATGAATATTTCTTCTCTTTAGAGCTACATGACGCAAGCTCTGATTTTTCGCCCTTCCCTGGCATATAGCACTGGGTATCGGTTCCGCCTGCACCAGACCAACCAATGCGTCGCCAACCCCGGCATTGAGGACCAGACGAACCAGTTTCGCCTGAAGCCTTACTACCCACCTACGAACTAGACTGTTTTCATGGGCCGGTGAACGAGGAGGAACGTGATTCTAGGGCACTAGGTCTTTGGTCTCTGTTCATCCACAGGTTACGCTGGGATGGCAACTTGTCTACGAAAGAGCCTGGTCCCACCTATTCCAGGGTATACAGTCTCTGCTGTGGATACCTGTTCATTGGATATGAAGAATTGTGGAAGGTGTCGCTGTGTTGTCTGCTTGGAAACGGGAAGAGTGATGTCTGGAACAGTGTGTTAGCATGAGGTTAGTCGACTAGGTAGAGTTTACGGAAATGTCGCTTCATGACGTGGCTTGCATCAAAGTAACAATTGTACTCAAATCTCACAAAAGAAGTGTAATTAGCAAGCAAAAGCCATCGTTCTCGGATGACACAGCCACTGCCTAGGGTTGAAACACGGCCGTCCTGCACCACAAGCGCATGTACTGGAGTCAGTGCTTGAGTAAGTTTACACAGCGCATCGCTGGATATAATTCTTACTACACCTCCATGGTATAGATCAGCACAACCCTAGGGGAACGACGTTACTGTCCAAGCGAACCGACCCTTTAGTCTCAGCCCCTTGCCCCAGACCCCGCTTGGCGAACCCCCTCCAGATGGCACATTGATTGATCCCTTTCGTGAGCGCCCTATCGGCGTCTAGGATGGCGTCCCGCGCATGAAGAAATGTCGGATTGCAGGGTTGTCTGGTAGGATTGTATTCATGGTTATGAAGGGCAAAGAAAGCAAAGTAGACGATTACTTACAGCGCCATCGCATCCATCACCAGCTTCATAGCAAGATACCTCCCGTCCGTGGGAACCCTGTTGTGAAAGACCGGCTTGGGGCCATCATTCTTGCCGTATTTATCGATCAGGTTCCACAGAATCTCGTACAGCATGCTCGCCCACACCGATCCCGCATCGTGGAGCATCAGCATCCCATCTACGCTGGAGTAGGTGAGTGGGTTGGTGGTCAGCGAGGTCGAGTAAGGGTAGAGGCGCGACCCCTGCCCTGAGGCGTTAGATGCCCAACCACCGAAGGCGTAGTCGGTAGCCCGCGTGTCGTGGGGCTTAAGACGCACTGCCGTGGTCATGAAGTCGCTCCAGCCTTCGCCCATGCTGCTGGCTTCGAAGGCCGATAGACACCCTGAATTAGCCGGGCCGCCCGTCAGTCGCGTCGACAAGCCATGCGTGTATTCGTGTATGACCATCCCTGCATCGAAATCAGCGTCGCGGGGTGGATCCGACCGCGTGAAGATATTGATGCGCATATGTCCTGGTTCGCCGTCCGGGGGAGCCTTGAAGTAGGCGTTGTTGTAGGATAGCCCGTCCTGCGCGTTCAGGATCACGTAGTCGTTCTCGCGGCCGCCTCGACCGCTGTTGTTCCATTGGAAGTTGCCGGAGCTCTCAGTAAATCCCAGCGTGTAGAGGAGGTCGTGGTAGGTGTTTGCTGTGTACAGTAACTGGGTGATGGATGCGTTGACGTACGTATCCGGAGGGGACATGGCCGGTGAGTACGGGTACTCGAACTTGGAGTTCGGGCTGCTAGGCCGATAGTTGTCCATGTATGGTGCCAGACCCGAGGGATTGGACTGCGCAATCCCGTTGTTTCCTCGCGTGGTGGTGTAGATTGTGTTGCCATCGCCCTGCCAGGTGAAGGGAGAGGCGGTTTTGTCCCACGGGTCGGTGACAATCGTACGTACGCCCTCGGTTGGATCGTTCAACCCCCATTCACTGGGAGAGAATTAGCTGATTTATTTCTGTAAAATGAGATTCAAAATGGTTTCTACCCACTAAACCTCGTAGGTAGCAGAAGCAGCATAATCCACGACACCATGGACGGTTGCATTGGCGCCTGCATCTACGTATATCAAGTACCAGTTCGAGTCCATGTGCGCCTCGACTCTCCAAGTCAGGGCGAGACTCTCATCCGACCTGACTAAGAAGACCAATCTTGCTTTAGGGTCAGAGATGCCCCCCGACGTGCCTCGGAATACGAGATTATCTCCCTGGGCTCTCTCACACTTCACGTTGTCCAGGGAAAGTGGCAGTCTCAATGCTTTGCATGCACGGTTGAGGGCTGTCACCGAACCGATGGCATCCGTTCCGAGAAGAAGGTCCCTTCGGCGAACCATTCCAGTATAGAACGAGCTCCCATACGAGAAGACTGTCCCATCCTTCCCGATCTACAGGGATGTGTGAGACACGATACAAATTGACAGAGAGATGCGGCACCCACGTTGACGTTGAAGTCGGCGTTATCAATGTCCACATTGTGGACAGTCTGCCTGAAGTGGACATGGGCCACATTGTTATCACCGATATAGTGGTCGTCAACGACGCGAAAGGTTGTCCCGGGCACAATGGTCTGCACGAGCCGCTTCGCAGTCTCTAGATAACTGGCTTGTCCTGCTCGAGCAGCTAGGCGGATGTTGTCAGCCACTGCGTTAATCGAGTTGACGTAACTGGCCCGTGAGGTCAAACGCAAAGAACTTGGAGCTATAGCCTGAGACCTCCAGCTTTCAGAAGGCTGAGACGGAAGGGCGAGCGCACACAAATGTAGCGAAAAGATAACGATGATGGACGTCCACATTTTGATTGTCATGGCTCGAAACAGCGCATAGTAGTGGAGGGAGGTTAGCCCGGCCGGGAATTACCCCTTCTCTTCCACATCCTCAATTCAGTTGATAAGAAAACATGAAAGTCTTTTAAAGGCTTAGGATATGTGGTCATCCTCTGCAGTCGCCATACTGGATCCTATGTTGTCTCTGCCTTTTAGTTCTTCAAGAAGCCCTGCTATGAACACGATAGTTCCATATCTAGCGACGTGCAGAAAGCACCTGGCAATGATCTCGCCTGTATCTGAAGCTAAAGACATGCTTATGATATAAGGAATTGAGATCACGCGGGGTTTCTGCGCATGTGCCTTTGTTGAAGCTTTTGTCCTTCAAAACACAGTTACACTAGTCAAGCCCGTTTTGACATCCGATGTAACCCATGGCTGACCAGGGGCTCTGTCAGGACCCGAGATCTGAAGAATGCTCTGTTCTTCTTCTAAAATCTGTTCTCTCTACCCTGAACGTTTATCACCCACTCTCTGGGGTGAAATGTGGAACTTTGGGGTCAAAGAAGTGAATTTTCTTTTCTTTTTCTCATTAAGTCGCCTGTCATTATCCCAGGAGGAGACAAGCAGCCTCATCAATATTTTGCTGTATACTACAAGCATTGGCGGTACGCAAAGTCCTCTGAGTAGAACGGACGCGGGATCCCTAGGACACGTAAACTCTAGGTACCAAACTATTAAGTAACAACAGATGCCAATCTCTAACAAACGTTGCCCTAAGAATATGTCCTATTGCCCTCGATGCAGTACCTGTGACGGACTGATCATGTCTGGAATGATAAGCTTCAACAGTAGACAACTTGTGACTAGCTGGGTAGTCAAGGATGAGGGAATATAAATCGGATAAAATATCATTCGCCACGTTTCCCGCTCCGGAGTCTCTGTGAGACGTGCTGAAAGTCAAATCAGATGTGACCCTTTCGGTGCCAGTTCGCGAGGGTTCAGGTGCTTCCGTGTTGCCTTGGCTTGAAGTTGGCTTGTCGTGGAGATCGATGATGAGGTGGCAGAGGATCAAGGGGGGTCAGCACTATCACTTCACTATCGTCTTCTCAGTGACAAACTTGCGTCGGGGCCACCGAGGTGTATGTGTCCTCCATAGCAGGTCTTTGTCTGGCCGGCAGAGCTTATTAGTCTAACCCCAATGCTACAATCAAGTCAGACTTTGAACTTGGTGACCGATGATATTCGGTAGAATCCCTCTGCATGTGGATCTTTGCAGACATCTCTATCTTCCTATGACTGGTTAAAGGCAAAGGGTGGGGGGGGGGGTTGGTTCCATTTACATCTGTTTATCCATTTAGGCTATTGCCGGATTCTAGTCAAGGGGTCTCGACTAGTCGCAACACAGCTGATCCTCGGTCAACGCTGCTCACTCATGCTACAGACGGACTTCCAGAATTGCTCGAATCATGTGGAACAGGCGGGTGGAGTCAGGGTGGCCAGCAAAAAAGAAAGAAAAAACGACAACAGTCGGATTTGAACCGACGCCTCCGAAGAGAATAGATTTCTAGTCTATCGCCTTAGACCGCTCGGCCATATTGTCTTTTGTTGAAAAGCAACTCAGATTGAAAGCTTATATGGAAAACGTAATTTAGTCTCATCATGCCATCAATCACAAGCCTTGTATCTCTATCTCCCTATCATGTAACACAACAGATAGTTCAGTTGGATCGACATGGCTAAGTCGAATCGCCACTCCCATTTTATATCCTCTCAACCTGGGTAAATGACGATCGCATGATGCCTGAGGTATAGATTCAAGGTCTAATCCTGGCGAAGTGAAATCCGTATCAATGCCTACGCTCAAAAACTATACAAAGGAAACAACCTCCAAGGATAAAGCATGCAAAAGTCCATATTAGCATAAGGGAGTTAACAGCGAGAGAGTCGAGTCTTTGTCAAGTTCAACAAAGACACAAAGAGCCTGGGAGAGAACCTAGATATAGCTGCTCATTCACAACATGCACTCGAACTTGTGTCTTGCTTTCATTAGGTCCTATCAGAGTTAGTGCTCGGATAAGAACAATAGACCCCAATGCCCTGCGGATATTGTTTAAGCTCTTTGTTGATGATGTTCAAAGAATCTTCTTAATGCCCCTCGTACTGTACTAGATCAAGGTGTCTCATTGTAGCAATTTAATGCCCGCAGCACCCGTAAGAGGAGACCATGGCACAAGCTACAACCCATTTTAAGTGGCCAGCAGCAATCTTTATACACACCGACCGCAGCTTGTGGAGACAACTACACAATATCGTATAACACTTTGGTCCGAGGTGAACTGATCACGACCATTGTGCCTGTAATTCTCTGCTGTGCTGCTGGATTCCCTGAAACCATAGTCCGACCCCGTCACTATCGAGCCTTCGGCCCCGACCGCGTGCATTTTCTTCCCTGCAGCATTGCGGCGCTAGCCTTGGGAAGTCTGCTGAGTCTGTGCGAAATCAAGCAACTCGATCCGCCTATGAGTCAAACCGACGAAGATTGGGCAGCAATTGTGATATTTTTCTCTTTGATAGTTAAGACATGCAGTGCAATTCTTTGCTGTGCTGTGCAATTAGGGTATGATTAACTGCCCATGAGCTGGGTGGCTTTACAACCCGCCAAAGCGTGGTGAGCATAATTCGAGAGTGTATCTGCGTCGATAAGGGAGTGCTCTTTTGGCAGTAGGCAAAGACCCTGCAGCATATCATTGTTGTGTACATTTAGTATTCTTCTAGTCATAATCATCTGTTATTCTATGCTATGTACTTTCATAGATGTTGATTATAAGATTGTGCAATCATCACAATCTTTTTACTATCATCTCAAATTAGAGAGGAGTTGTTCCTTCGCCGATCAATAAAGATGGAATTTGCTCAATCCATTTTGTAATACCAGTGAGCTAGTTATCAACAGCCTTGGGAGCGTCCATGCAGAGCAGCTAGCAGCCACTGGCTGTTGGATCGATGCTGTTTCAGATAAGAAAACGTCCCACATCCAGCAGAGATTCGACATCACCCATGTTTTGTGTCAAATGTGAATAAGACAAATGTCAAATCAGTAAGGAACCTCGCTGTACATTTGCCTTCAGCATGCAATGGTCAATTACGATGGTATCAGAGTTCGGAGCAAAGCAATGTTACTGTTAAGGTGACATTGGCCAGCGCTTCTAGGCCCCGTCTCACACGTGATGATAACCTGCCATGGCTTGGGTATACGGAGTCTTGTTCTCTGCTCCTGGTGCAGATCAATTTGTCAAGGACGTGGATGAAGGATGGATTCAGCTACGTGAGGCTATCTAAGCGAGGAACCATCAACATGCGTGGCGGGCGGTGAGCAGCCTGGCTCTCGAGGTCTGAACAGTTTCTCCTGGACGTCAGCCTGTCTGGTGGCTGTTGCCTTCACCTTCATCTTCACTGGCCCCGTCAACATCCTCACTTTTCTTTTAGTCTCACTTCATTTCGTCTCAACTGAACGGTCCACGCGAATTTGTGTTCGACCTCAGGTCCGCTATTCATTTAATCACACTTGAAAGCGTACTCAGGTTCGTTAAGATCGACTAACTGGAGATGGCTGCTACGCTACCACTGGAGCTACTCATCCAGATAGCAACTTTTCTCGAGAGTACAGGCGCCCCCCTCACTCCGTGCGTGACTGTCTGTCGCCGCTGGCAAGCAGCATTTGAGCCGTTGCTCTACCGCAAAGTGCACATCTACACCACCGATGACCTTGAGAAATTCGGCCCAGGTCGCGCGCTTTCCCTAGAAAACTTTGATCGGATCACATCGGGAACAGGTGTTTTCCGAAGAGCTTGGATTTGACACATTGAATGTTATCTTGTTGTTCCATACGAGCTATATGACTGGCACACAATCCAACTGGAAGATTATACCACCGATAATGAAGTACGAAGAGAAAATGACCGTGCATTTCAGTCCGGTATTATCGCCCTCTTCAGGACGCTTAGTGACTGGGACTCAGGTCTTCGCGTCACACTGCAACTATTGATCCTGGGTCGGAAAGAGACGCTCGAGCCAAATACAGACGATTGTAAATTTACCGGACCGGATCCCCGGAGCTTCCCAGACGAATGGATACCGGTTGTTCCTCTTTATCGGGCATCGTTCGGTGACAGTGACCCATCTATGCTCCCAGTTGTCCCATGTATCGACCGACTTTGGTTCTCTGACGACCCTGAGGTCGATTTTCTTTCTGAGATTTGGGTAGGCGCGGCCATGCAAATCGCTCGAAACTGCTCCACCACGTGTGGACTGCGTCTCAACATGCAAGAGCATGTTAAGCCAGATCATTTGGACTATATCCAAGGTCGTCGTCGGGGTGAGTACCTCTGCTACAACATTGGGGTGTTGAGAGGTCCTGCCTTTTAATGATTTCCATACCAGCATTTGCCGAGGGAATAAAATCCCTTCCACCCACTCTCAGAGACTTGGAACTTTTAAGTTCATTCGAGTACCCTTGGAAGTGGTTGATGCCTGGGCTGAATCTTCTGGGATCCGATCACGACCTGTTGTCTCTCAATCTTCGCAACCTCAGCGTCAATCTCAGACGGTTAGACCTGGATGAGGTACCGCTTGCAGCTGACGTTCTGTTCCCCCTTGATGAACAAGGGAACCCCCTACCGGAAAGCCTGTCGCTTCACTGGCCACAAATTGAGGTTCTCGACCTCCGTGTGCCGCCAGTTCTCCCCACCGGTAAGCATTCCTCCAATATCTCAACAATCCACATCTCATCGTCATGCATAGGCAGGTGGGTTACTCTTCACCTCCCCGAGCGACAAAAGGAGCTCGATGCAATAGAGGACTGGTCAGACATCATCCGTGACGTGGAAAGGGGATACGGAGACCGTAAACTCTTGGATGGTGAACATGTCCAGCGAGTCCTCATCTCTCTCGGTCATGCTGTCCGTCGAATGCCCAAATTGACGTCACTGAGCTATGCGATTGATGACTACCCCAAATTTGAACTCCTTGTGGAATTCACTCCTTACGAACATGCAGATTTATTCTTGTACTCTGCGCATCGACCTGATAAACGAGCTGCTATGGCTTGGAATTGCCCATTCGACAAGCTCCCTGCGACTGTGGGAAGTATCAGGGACGTGACAGCAGTCATCACACCATGGTCTCCGGCTTAAGTGACACTTTGCATAACATCCTATGCAGTTATCATTTCAGAAAGACATACGTAGCTGGCTGCCAAGCATCATGATGTATGCAGTATCATGTAATTAGTGGGGTGTAACTGCAAGGGTTAGTCTATCCGCCGCGGGCCATCCCCGCTACCCCTCAATGCTGTCCCGGAGTAGCCCTGGAGTATTAAGATAAAAGTCTCTCGCTTACCCACTATCTTTCCCCGCTATTTCGTCCTTTCCTTGATAGAATCTTCACCCAGAATGACCGGCAAGTCCCTCCAAGGCAAAAACGCCATCATCACCGGCGCCTCCCGCGGCATCGGCCGCGGCATCGCCCACGAACTCGCCCACCGCGGCGCCAACATCCTCCTCACCTACCAGAACGCCCTTGCGCAAGCCGAGGAAGTCGTCTCCGACCTCATCCAGCGACATGGAATAGACGCATTCGCCGTGCAGGCCGAGGGCAGCGACATCGATGCCCCTCCGCGCATCGTCCGCGCCGCCGTGGAGCGCTGGGGCGGCACAATTGACATCATTGTCAACAATGCGGGCGCCAGGGACGATTACGCCTTTGAAGATATGACCCACGAGGCGTGGGAGGCGCAGCTCGCCACGAATCTCCGCTTCCCGGTCTTTCTCATCAAAGAGGCTACCCCGTACTTCGGCAAAGCACCCCGGATCGTCAACTTCTCCAGCAGCTATGCGCGCGACGGCCATCCGGGGTGCGTGGCGTACGTGGCTGCCAAGGGGGCGATCGAGAGTTTGACGAGGTCGTTAGCCACGGAGCTGGGTCATAAGTATAATGCGACCGTCAACTGTGTGAGTCCCGGCCCGGTGGATACGGAATTGTGGCAGCGAAGCATCGAGGATGCAGAAGTGCGGAAGGATTGGGAGCGGGTGGTCAAGAGCACGCCTGCGGCCCCGAGAGTGGCGGACGTCGATGATATCGCGCAGGTGGTGGCGTTCCTCGTCGAAGACGGTAGTCGGTGGGTTACGGGGAGTGTTGTGAATGCCAATGGGGGGTTACTGTTCAATTGATTGTGTGGAGGACATGGTAAAGATTTTCTACGTCTATATTTGTACATATTTTTCGATGGAATAGATCACATCTAATGTGAGTTACAAGGTGTCTACCTCAGAAGCCCATAATCTCATCGGCTATTTTCAACACAGCGCGCTGTCCTTGCTTCAGGTTCTTCTCTCCAGTGTTCCACTTTTCCAGTCCCAGAGATCTCAATCCCTGCTCCTTAGTATAACGAGCTAGGTGTGCTTGGGTTGTGCGTCCAATGTGTTCACTTTCGCCCTTGCCTCCAGGGAAGTCGGGCGGTGGCACACCATTGAGAAAGTCTTCTCTCTGACGGCGAACATACTGCGCATTGGCCTCGGTTACGGGGCAAGCAGGAATGTACAAGACACTGCTGTCTCCACGTCCCTGGTGCACCTTGTCGACGGAATGGATGGCTAACCCTCGTCAGCAAAATCAGGCAGAGAAATCGAGGTGGATGGGACGTACTATCACAGTGCCAAGCGACGTAATCGCCAGGGGCAATATGGGGCATATGCACCATGGTCTTTTCTAGCCGCAAGTGGGGATGCAAGATATCGCTCAGTTCCTGCGCGTACCCCGGCGTGGCGCCCTCCAGTTTGCTGGACATCGACGCCTCAAGACGCCAGTTTGTGGGGTCGAGGTAGGTATCCAGGGCCAGCCGGAGGAGACGAAATCGGCTCAAAGAACGGGCGCAACAGGTAGTATGCGGTGGCCATGGACAACAGGGGGTTGACGAGAAGCGTGCCCTCGCGGGGACCTGTGTGCGACATGCTTAACCAGCCCTGGAACATCCGGAACATGGAACACGCGCCCGCCCCGTTATACAAGTCCGCCACCGCTGGAACTCGGCAGCTGGCTTCCCAGGGGTCATACTATTCCCACTGCCCCTCCCAGATACGTTTGTAGACCTGTCCCAGTCCGTATCCGTCGTCTTCCCAGCGCTCGACGCTGCCGCCGTCCACATGAGGTCCCAAGGCGAAACCGGCATCACCTGGCTGGCGAATGCGCAGGCGGTCGGCATATGTTCAGGGGTGGAGGGGGGAGATGAGGGCATGGTTCGCGCGCGAGTGCCAGAAGCTCATGAGGAATTGCTGGGTATGCAGCATGTGGGGATGCAGACGAGCACGCATCTGAGGCTGGGACCAGTATAGCTCAAATACCTGCGGATCGTGAGGGGGGAATGCTGCGGTGCGTCATTTCAGCAATAAGATGACTCTCAAGGAAAGTTTCTCATACCTCGGGTCTGAGGGTTGGCTCGCACGTACGCCTCAATCTCCTCCTTGTAGGTGCGGGCCTCGCTCTCAGGAATCACACCCCGCACCACCGCAACACCACGCTTGCGGAGTTCATCCTGGAACTTCGCCAGTGCAGCATGAATGTCTTTGAAGTCGATGGAGGGGATGATCTCGGATCCTTTGGTTGCGATGAGTGCTACTTCATCACGCAGCCGGCACAAGAGTCGATCCCAGCTTTGTTTCACCTGATCTTCGTGTCCAGCAATTAGACGCCGCTTCTGATCGGCGAACCTAAGTGGCAGTGCATTCTCTTTCACTCCTGAGAGGGAGACGAATACTGAGGAGATATCGCCTTCTTTGCGGGGGTTCTGTGTCGAAGTGGCCAGCTGGCGATGTGCTCTGGGTTTGGAGAGAATGCGCAGAGCCGGACGGAGGCTCGCGGTCTGAACTTGTGAAGTATGCATGTTGCAGCGATTTGGTTTCAAGCCAAGATGATTGTCGCCTTGTTTGTGATTCTGTCTGAGGCTTGCGAGAGATTCATGTGGGTTCTTATACATCACGAGCCTGCACTTAAGCTGCCTGGGCAAGCAGGCGGGTGGGTTTCCTAATGCGGTAACCGGCCGCCCGCCAGCCCTGAGCGGCGCCACTTGACCCCTTATCGCTTATAAATTAATCCCTCTTTTCCTGCATTTTGCAAGCATGCAAACGTGAGTAGATTTGCAGTTCTTCTAAAATTACATCATGGCCCAATCGTTCCAGTCAGCCGGTCGAACCGAGCGACATGCATTTGCCGGGGTTCTTCTCGACTTTGATGGGACAATCATCGATTCGACTGAAGGTAAGCGTGACGAACCTCTCGCCGGGTGCATATGTGGCTGATATTGATGCACAGCAATCGTGGAAAACTGGACAAGGTATGTCTTCTACACCATGCTTCCTTGCTGGTGCTTGCCTACTAGCCAACAACAACCCATTCACTCCCCGTATCCTACTGAACATTATGTCCAGAGTCGCTGCCGAACTGGGGTTGGACCATCGCGACATCCTCCGCGCCTCTCATGGTAGACGAAGCATTGATGTGCTCAAAGAGCTAGATCCCACTAAAGCAAACTGGGAATGTAAGTCTAAGCGGCCCGCCTTTTCCTCTTTGTCTTGTTCCGTCCTTCGTAGTGATTATAGCACTAATTACCCTCAGATGTGAGCGCCATGGAGGCCAGAATCCCCCTTCTCTCTTCCACGCCTGCAGTGGAGATCGCGGGAGCGCGGCGGCTACTGGAACAACTCAACCACTATTCCATCCCGCATGCCATTGTCACCTCAGGCAGCAAGGCATTGCTGGATGCTTGGTTGAGTATCCTTCAGCTCCCGCGGGCAATGAAGGCCACGACCGCCGAGGATGTCAAGATCGGTAAGCCGGACCCCGAGGGGTATCGTATGGCCAAGAAGAAGTTGCTTCAACATCGTTCTGGGGAAGGGGAAGTTCTCGTGATGGAAGACGCTCCTGCAGGAATTGTCGCCGGCAAAGCAGCGGGATGCAAGGTGTTGGCTGTGACGACTACGCATACGGTGCAGCAGTTGAAGGAGGCTGGTGCGGATTGGGTTGTTCGGGATCATCGCTTTGTTGATTTTGAGGCCCCGGCCGGGTCTGGGGATATGTGTCTGACTTTTCATGACCTTCTGTAGCCACCTTTGTATGAAACCATTGATTCTTCCAGTATCTAGCAATTCCGGAGAACATCAAGACAGCGCAAATCAGCTATGCATAAGAAAATCCGCTTCAATACACAAGCATCTCCATTGACATCCGCCACCGAGTTTTGACATAGGTTTCAATTGACCAACCATTGCGCCGCTTATGAGAAAGAAGAGTTCAGGCTTATGGCAAATTCTACATTCCATTTCAGCTTTTCAGTCCAGTTAGCCTTCATATGTATGGAGGTGGTAAAGGCCCTTCCAGTGATATTACTCTGTCAATAGCAGAGTCGTAGCTCGGTGTTCGGCTCAGCTCTTGAATATCGACCCATCCGGAGTCTGATGGCATGTGCCCACATGGCGAAGAACATCTCGATAGTACAGGTGAGCATACACGTGACTGGTCTGCCATGCTATCACTATCAGTGAGCAATGGGTCTTCTTGGTGTTTGCCGTACACCGGAGGAATGATGTGTCTGGAATAGAGGGACGATGCCTTGAGCTGGGTGATGTTGACGTTATGCATGTAGATGACAACGGGGGTAGAGGCCCGGACCTAACCGCTGGGAATTAGCTCAGCGCTTTCGATCATCCGTGTCAGCTTTACTTACCGATGATATGTGCCCGTCCATGTTGATGATTCGGATGGTGACGGTCACGTTGTGGGTGATATCAAAGTGAGAGGATTGGATCGCCTGAGCGCAGTCGTGAATCGATGTCGGCAAGGGGAGGAGCGGTGCAATCTCATATCCGCCGTCGGGCTCATGGACTGAGATATCAGGGTCTTTAGATGACGAGACCTCTTTTTTACAGATTACACGCGAGCGAGTGATACGATTCAGGAACCCGCCGTCGAAGGATGGATTTGGCGCAAAGTGGTGAGTCTCCACGACTTCGATTGTGATACTTTCGATCTGAAGACCCTCGGTCAATGGGTATAGTTGAACTCGAGGGCAGAGATCTGATCCAAACGGTATCTGGGTGGTGGGATAGGTGATAGAATATCGAATTTTGCCCGGCCACTCGTTGTCCAGAGCCTATGCAATAGCAGGGTCAGAGGCTGCTTGTGAATGTCCGTCTAAGGTGAAGGGAAACCCACATGTACGGTCGCAAAGGAGTACCACTCACTCGGCGCATAGCTTCGATACACCTTGATGCTCTCGTGGCATGTCAGATCGCTTGCAAGTCTCCTCGTCACGGTTCCGATCAGCAGATATGAGACCGAATAGCCTTCCACGCCATCCACAGACTCTCGCATATGCTCTCCTTGCCCGAGGGCGAGGTCAAATATTACCTCATGTCTGCCCGAAGCATATGTTCTGGACTGAAAGACAGGTGTTCGCATCAGCTGCCAACTGCGCTGGAAGATAACCGACTCGGTGCAGCGTTTGGTCAACGTCTGGGGCCTCTCGGAGCTGCCCCATCTGGGAATACTAATGTGTCAGCTTGATATCAAGACCCGAGATGCGCTCTCGGTGCTTCAACACGTACCGTCGCTTCACGAATCCCCTCAATTGTACGTCGATCGATCCTATCCGCATAGGCTGCGCCAGGCTCAAGATCAACTTGCCCGTGATGTGAGGGGTCTCTGGGGTGGGGTTGCGTTCTGCCGGCAGAAAGACCCGGTGGGCATATGGACTATGCCAATTCACAGATTAGACACCATTTCACAGAAATGCTTGAAGCAGGTTGGAGGACATACTCCAATTCAAAATGTAGATTACAGCCGTGGTTTGACATCGTCACTCAAGGGTAAATGGAGTTTGATTGTACTGTACAGACTGTACGGCTGCCATCAGCACTAAACAATGAGCTTTTATCCTTGGCCCCTGACTTCTCGAACTGCAACTTTTTGTTCTTCTTCTTTTTCTTCTTCTTCACTATATCATTCATGATGGGATTCGCCCTGCACTGCACTGCACCCCACTATCTATGCCTATTTGGGAAACCGTGCCGCCGAGATGGCGATGGCGGGCCGGAGAGCGGTTGATTCCACTTTAGGAAAGCTTCCCGCTCGGCTGCCGCCTCCCGCGCCTGCGCCTTTTCCTTTTTCACTGCTCTTCCATTATCGACCTTGAACATTATCAACAAGCAGTCAGTAACTTACCACTGGGTATAGGTAGTCACAATGCATTGGCAAACCTTGGCAAGCCTCTAGCTTCGTCCATAAGCCCCCTCTTGCCGATCACCCTTCCTCTCTTCCTCGTCATATCCCAGATCAAATGGAGGTTACCTGGCTAGCCGACTCCCCGCAGACCCGCAGTCGAAAGAGAGCGTTGAGAGCCTGCGACCTTTGCCAGCGGAAAAAGGTGTGTAGCTCTTTACTCAAACCGTGGCATGTGGTGAAAGTATGAGAACACTGACTTGCTCTTTTACACCAATCACAGAAACGCTGTCACCATGCGGGTACGCAGCCAAATTCCAGTCGCATGCGTCGAAGGCCGGCTGGACCCAGCCCCACCGGAGCGCAACCCCAGCATCACTCGCGGGTTTCGACAACACCAGATGCCATTCTGCCGGCTCGCTTCGTTGGTGAGATGAATCCGGAGGCGGAGATTCGAGAGAAACTGGCGGTTGGTTCGAATTCCACTCTTCTGCGTGACCGCGTGGGACTCTGGATTCCTGCCTCTGGCGCTGAAAATGGAGGAGATGAATTGAGGAAAACTGCCAACAACATGGACAATCTAGCCCCAACATATCCCGCAGAAGAGGTATATACGTCTCAGGTGCTGGAAAGTTTGATTCGCCGACGGTACGAGTCCGCACGTCAGGCCTGTAGGCCACTGCCCTCATCCACCCGCACTCCTCTCTTCGCCATTTATTTCTCCCAAGTCAACCACATCCTGCCCATCGTCGACCCTCGCATAGCTGTCTCCTCCCCTTTTCTAGAGCGAGCAATATGTCTAGTGGCAGCCAAGTCGAGAGCTGCTGCACCGCATCTGTACTTGACCGAGAATGCCGCCGTAGTGTCGCCTCGAGTGTTCTGCACGGAAGTCTACCAAGGACTTGAAGATGCGTTGACCGAAGGGCTCGAGCGGGACCGTGTGACTAGGATCCGAGTGCTCGCATTAATAGCCTTGCATTGTGAGAACTCGGAGGGATCCGAAATCGCGTCGATGCATCTTTCGCAGGCCATTCACCAAGCACAAACCGTGGGTATGCACCTCAAGCGACCGGGCGATGGCGACTCGACACATCTCAAGCTCTTCTGGAGTCTGTGGACCCTGGACAAGCTTCTTGCATCGATGCTCGGTCGCCCGGCTCTGATCAACGACCATGATATCAGCATCGAGAGGCCGTGCAGCGCAAACAATGCTACCGAAACTCCTACAACCGCCTTCGACGTTTGGTTCAGGATCTCGGAACTCTTGTCTGAGGCTATCCTGTTTTACCGACCCGGAACGAACCACGAGGATGGAGCAGAGAAACAATTCCCCAGCTTTGAGCAAACAGTGGGTCCCTACAGCCAGGAACTCGAATTTGCCTCCCTGGGTATGTGGCTTTCCTCTTGACCCCGAATGTGGCGATGTAGGGACTGTGATGACGATAAGATCCTCACAAGGCTGATCCTTGTGCAGAACTGTTAGAGCTTTATTACCAAGCCGTCGCAATTGTCTTTCACCGAACGGTCGATAACACGGCCTCGGAACCGCACAACTTTGCACGCAATCAACAAGGCCTCGCAGCCATCCGCGTGCAGTCCATCGTGGCGAGAGAGTGCTCCGAGGACCTACCTCCTTTCCCGATCGTCTCATATGCAGTGGCATTGTCCATGAGCGTTTCCTATCGCCAATACCGGTCCAGCAATCTTATTACGCACCGAAGACGAGCTGCAACCGACATTGACGTGTGCTGTTCATTACTTGAGGGCCTAAGTGTCTCATGGTATTCTGCCGAATCGATGGCCCGGTTGGGCCGCAAGGCTCTCCAGCAAATCCAGGAGAGTGATCCGGGCTTGTACGGAGACACGTCCGGAGTCCATATGCCTACATTGCAGTCTCCACAAGCGACTCGTAGTAAGCGTACTCGAGTGGCTGCCGCTTTGACCGGAAACGAAGAAAGTATGTCGATGAATGCGGCCTCTGGACCTGTTGCACAAGATTCCGTCGTATACTATACGGGAGACCACGATTGGGCGATTGGCGACATGTATGACCTGGATCTCGCCTTCGATGACTTCTTGGATCTTTCTTTGCCGACCAACTTCTAATTTGCATTCTTTGCGGGCCTGATGTGGAGTCTCGAGCCAGTGCATCACGATGGTTAAGGATGAAATAATTGATTCCCAATAGACATCCTGGTGTTTCGTGGCAATATCCTTGTTACACATCATTCAACCAACAAAGCGGACTTTGCCTCAACACAAGGCGCAAAGCCAGCAATGAAATGTCTAGCTACAGTTTGGCAGTCACTCTGGAAGTCTTCTTCAACAGCTGCACAGTATCCCGAACAGCGACCTGGCCTCGCTCGATGGCTCCATCAATAAAGCCGCGCCAACCATCCGCCCAGTCCGCGCTTGCGAAAAGAATGCGTCCGTGCGGTTTCTGGAGCTCTTGCAGATGGACCGAAGCACTGTTGGGGCCCCAGCAGGCCCACACGCCCTTAGAATACGGGTCGTTCATCCAGTCATGGGTTGCGTACGCCTCGACGGTAACATCGGGCTTGATATCCCGCTTGAACCTCTGCACGATGTACTCACTGTCGGTCTTCTGGGTCAAATGCCCGTTGTATCCGAAACCTATGCACCAGGTGCCTGATGGTCCCGAAGGCTGGGTGCCATTGTGGTCCGAGAACGCAAAGACGAACTCTGAGTCGCTGGCGTCATTAGCCGTCCAGAACCAGCCGGGCAGCGTTTCACGTAATTTGAAGTGGATCTTTGCGCCGCGGTTGATATGGCCTTGGCTCACGGCGGTTTGGCGAAGGGGTGAGAGTGGAGGGTTGAATTGCACGTCCCCGAGACAGTTTCTGGCTAAGCGTTAGCAACTGCTCATTCTCTGTTGAGGTATGCGTGGTCCAGACACTTACAGTGGGATTGTGGAGATGGCTGCGCCAGCCCGGAACCTCCGTCCGTCCTGCGTGCGCACCTCAACCTCATCCAGCACATGGCTCACTTCTGCGACAACCGTGCCGAAACTGATGTCCCCGACATACTCGCTCAGAATTGCCCGAGCAAGGGAGGTCATCCCGCCTCGTTCCAGCTTGTAATTCCCTGCCAGCTCGAACACGCCCGCCATGCTGTGGCCCCCGAGTGCAAACCAGCGCAGTGCTTCGGTGAACCCTGTCTCCTTCGCCGGGGCACTACCGAACGTGCTGACGTTGGACGCGAACAACTCCTTCTCCCATTGATGCAAGTCCGTCAGCTGATTCAACCTGTCCTGCACACTGAGATGATCGTATTTCTTCCACGGTGAGGGTGCCCGCAGCGGGTCATGGGGATACGGCATCAAAGCACGACTGTCCAATCCATCGATCGCGAAGACCCTCTGCGCCACGCGCTCGAGTACCGGCCCGTATTGCTCGGAGGAAACCTTCTCCATCGCCCCGCCTGACGACTTGAACAATTGCTCATGGGGCGCGAAGGTCCCCGCCGATGCTTTCAGGTTCCGGTGCAGCCCGTACCGATGCAGCTCGGCGTAGAGGTGCGGCTGGTTCCAGTGCACCCAGGTGCCGCCCATCTCGATCTCCTCCCCGAGTACTTGGGCTGTCCAAGTGCGCCCGCCGAAGCGATCGCGGGCTTCTACCAGGAGAACAGCGAGGCCATGCTTCCGGCTCAGGTCTCGGGCTGCGGTGAGGCCTGCGAACCCAGCACCGATGACGACCACGTCGTAGCGGTCGCGAAGGGCCGGGGAGCTTGGCTGCACTGCATCTGTGGGTAGGCCTGAGGTGATTTGGGTGGGAGTCCAGAGAAAACCTTCATTTGAGCGAGGCATGACGAAGTACCTTGTGTTTGTATTGTGTCAAAGATGCGCTTTTCAAATCGTGGGATAGGAGACTTAGACTTTCCCTGAGATTCATAGATATAGCCCTGCGTCATGTGTTCCAACGTGGGTTTCGGGACCCGCGCATCCCGAAGGCAGCTCGAGGTGATGCACAACTGGCACCGTTATCTTTCAGATGGTGTCTTGGAACGTGCATGCTGATTGTAATCCAGGCCACGGACGAGACACGATTCTGACGCACTTTTTTGCCGAATCGGGTAAGGCTAGCTCAGAACCCTAAGGTGGAGTTTAGTCGCAGATTAAGAAAGAGATTGACATCTCAACCTGCATATCTCTCAGATTCCGTCAACCAGGGCCCAGTGATAAGACGGATTTAGGTAGATATGCCTCGCAGCAGATTGTTGCGATTACGTTCACAGCCTTGCTTGTCCACCAAGGTGCTGATTGCCGTACTGTATGTACACCGTACAAAGTCATAGCGGTTCATTATAGCAGATACTTTACGTTAAGCAAAGGATTTTTATACAAGAGCAACAAACTCTGTAATATACGGGGATGGATGTATGATTTGCCCAAGTCTTGCATACAGGCCCCCCCCTAAGTTTACTCAGATTTTAGCCGGCAAACGCCCCCCACACTTCCACGCCACCCCATAACTATCTGAAGAAAAGGTGATAGTGCTACCTCGAGGAAAGAAAAAGGTATCGCCCGGTCTGACTGTGGCCCTCTGCCCGGTCTCATCACGGAGGTTGATCTCACCTGCACAGTTGGGCCAATTAGCCGGTCCACGATTCGACCCTAGAGGAACCCGGCTGGAGCACTCACCCTCTATCACCACCCCAACTTCGTCGTAGGTATACTCTGGGGGTGTTGCTTCTGGCCCTTTCTCAATTCGAAACCAGCAGCCGACAATTGGGTTTGTGTTATCGCGCTTCTCTGTTCCGAGCAGGTCGTCTGTTTCATCTGTTAGCAGGGCGATGTCATCGGATTTGTAGGTGGGAGATAGTCGGACCGAAGAAGACATTCGGAATGCCGCCGAAGTTGGGAAGCTTGTAGGCTTCGACCTTGCTTTTGACTTGGAGGACCATGGTGATTGTTCGGTGGTGGCTATGGTGTAGTTTGTTCGTGATGCTGTATCGTGTGAACGGCGGTTTATATAAGTAGATGTCGGGGTCATGGAGCGGCACATGGCAGTCGAACAGTTGCGGATAGTATATCTCCACCTGATGACTAGGGATGTAGCTAAGAAAATGTTGAGGTAATCGCAAGAATGCCTTTATCCATGTGCACCCATCGTGTAAACCGTGCCTATAGTTTCTATTAAACTATCTTAGTGTGTATCACAGCCAGCCAGCCCCGGGCCTCAAAGCTGATCGCTGAAAAGGGACTAGCGCGGCATGGACCCCCATACAACCAATCGCATCCTCTGGCCGACGCACTATTTACCCGAACGCGGTTAGTGTCGTGCGCCTCAGGCTGCAGGGTGATAGAATGACTCCAAGCCTAGACGAAGGCCCGAATGTATCTTGGAAAGACTGATAGTCATTTCCACCTAGGACTAGCCAAGTATTGTCTCCAAACGCTCGGAGGCCATCACTTCTGTCCATTGGACGTACTCGAAGTCCCCACCAGGCTCGTCTGCAACCTTCTGCACATCGGACAGGAACCATACCCGATCCAGAATCTCCTGCGCCCGGGGAATAGCGGCAACGCCGACGATTCGATGAGTGGTCTCGATGCGCTCACGCACGGAGTTGCGCCAGAAGAGGCAGGTATCCTCCTGCAGGGTGGAGTCCAGGATATCTGGTGAAGATTGACCACTTTGATGTGGCCGGAGGGCCGTGCACGCAGGAACCTGCAATGCACTGCCGGCAACGATCAGCGGAATCGTGAGCAGGCAATAGACACCCGAGGTGGTGGGAAGGACTCCGATAGCAGCCAGCACGTTTGTGGCCAGTGTGAAAATATACTGGGCCCGCCTCGACGTCCACGAGGTCTGGCCACGCACCTGTGTTTCGTCGTCCGACCCCGCATGGAGGTCGGGGAATGCCATGTATAGCTGAAGGAGGCTTGTTTGTTGATAAATACGAGCGAGTCGTTGAAGGTGGTCGATGGGCGTTCGTGCATCCACTGTGTCTTCGATGTGCTCCTGCAAAGGGACTTGATAGCGGAGGAGCGCGGTCTCCACACTTCGAGCGTGGTCCATCATGTCGGTGCTGACATGCCTCAACCCACTTACTGATGGAGCGGCGATAGACATCTGACGAAGCAGAGATCGGTGTCTGGTCAGGGTGCCGACCCTAGCCAGACAGACAAACAAGGGTGTGCAAATGCCGGTCCAGGGGTTGATGTAGATGCTGGACGGCTCATCGGCCACTAGGTAGGCGATTGTGTCCAATGGTTGAGTATGGACGAAGGAAGTAACTGCTTCCCAGTAGACCATGAGACCAGTGATGAGACTTCTGGTTCGAGGGTAGCCTTCTACTTGGGAGGAAGGGCCTGGCCTCGTAGACGCTGACAGCCATTTGCGATATAAGACCCGGGAGCCGTGTAGATGGGTGATGCCCAGTTGCGTCGGATCATGCCATCCCTACCTCAGGCTGTCAGTTGTGGTGGTGAACAGTGAAAATGGTTTCTCACCTCAGTCATGCCCAGAAGTATGCTACCAAGAAGCATCTCGACGGTCCCATCGAGCGATGATGCGCCCTCTCTCCAATGCGGGGTGGATACTGCCTCTATCTCCGCTTTCAGACAGGCTAATGCTGTTGATCGATGAGTCAGGGTGGTTGTTACCATGTCGCCTCGTATTGGGGTGAGATGAGCGGCGGACATGGCCAGAACACAGGAGTGGATTAGTGGACGGGAGCTTATCAGGGCTCCGACCTCCATGCGGAAGAAGTTCTTGTGCGAGTCAAAACATGAGTTAACTGGACAGACTTTGGAGAAATAGTGGCGCAGTAGAGTTGTGTCGTCATCTTCCAGGGTGACGTAGACCTGGTGCAGGTTGGTCAACCTCGTTAGGTCGCTGGTGGTGGGACTTCCTCTGGTCAATAGAGTGGAAGTGTTGTCTCCATCAATGCAGAAGGGTGATTCGGGGTCAGTTTGGGTTCGATGAGCAGCTTCAGCTCGATGAGCATAGGCTGTGGAGTCGGTTGACCTGCTCGGCTGGATGAAATGTGCTTGCAATGTCTGCATGGTCTCTTCCAGCTCGGAGGATGGGTGCGTGATGCCCTTGCCTACCTCATACTTAGAGGACCACTTCAAGGGTCGTCTGTAGCCTGGACAGTCGAAGTTCTTCCGTGTACATTGGTTACACGCTGGTACCGTCTCGTCACACTTGATCCGCTGTGTAGATTTGGTTAGCAAGGCACATAGATCTCCGGTCTGATGGGAACCCTACTCTCTGTTTGCATCGGGGACAGCCACCTTGAGTGAATAATAAGTTAGTTCGAACACCCTGGTAGACACCGCTCACCTGAGCAACAGCAGGCCGCACTCACTCCGAGCTTTAACTCTACGACGAGAGACTGGTTGCGGGGTTGACATGGGAGGTGTGTGAGAGCAGCTCCGAATGCGACCTAGGCGGAAGTGAACGCGAAACTCTTGCGAATGCTCCTAGGATCATGAAGCAAACAGTTGAACCCTGAAGTACTAGGTACGACTGTTCCGGTTCTCAAACAGTCTTCTTCCCCGCAATCCGCTTCAATGCCGAGCGGAGATAAGCTCCCGGCTGGATAACTGCTGGGAATCCTATTGGCCATGCGCCTTGACGGCTGGCTTGTGTCCTAAGGCACGTGACCTAGTACTATAACTACCGAAATCATCATAACCACAACGTACCGTACATTGAAAGATTTCACCCCAACTCCTAGCGCCAAAGTCCATATACAATCCAGCCATACCTCGTCTCCATCGCCTGCTCAGATATCCGGAAACTCCAACGCTGAGAAACCAAGCCAGGTAGTCACCGCTGATCATCATATCTGGATCCGAACAGGAATAGATGAGAAGGAAGGAGGCGGAAGGCTGCCTACCGGGGCATCTGCATACGCACGAGTCGCTTTGTGCGTCAAGCGCGCTGTGATGATTGTAATCAGAGTCAGCAGCTCGGCACGTAGAAGCCGCTGGTCCGCATCCTTCCCATCGGTATCGTGAATCACCATCTCCTTCAGATGAGGATGCTGCCCGTTGGCTGCGTCCCAGACTACTTCCACTTGCCACCGCGGCGCCTGAATCTCTAAAAGAAGATCGAAATTGGTGAAATCCCCGATACTGTCAGAGACCCGATTGGTCATGGATTAGATTATTGGTTAATCACGGCTACCCTCCCGGCAGAGGGACAAGGAGAGGGAAGGGGCAAAGACCAACTCACTCTCTATATATCGCGGCCCTGGAGGAAATTCCTCTCGCTGGGGGAACACTCCGTGACAAGCCAACTCCTCCCCCAGTGTACCCCAGTGCCCGCGTTCGATTGGAGGAATTCATCATCCAAATACATCGGACCGGGCTTGAGATAGTGCTCAACCTGGATGAGGATATCTCCTTTGTAGGGCTCGAAGAAGCGGGGCCACAGGGACTTGTCCTCCAGGGATAGGGCGCCCAGCTGGATCCCAGTCGATTCTACATCTGCTGTGCTGAAGTACCCGAAACCCAATGCCTTGACCTGTGTTCGATAGCGCAGAGTCTCTCCCGACAAAGCTTGCGCTTAGGTCGTTTATCGATGAGCGTCATGGTATAGATGGGGCTGACAGTGGGAGGACAGAGAGTTAAGCGGGGCTGCTAGTGTATTCAGCAAAGGAGGAGGGCAGTCAGGAGTGGTGCTTGTGGTGTACTCAACTTAATCAAAGAACCGAGCCTGTGTTATGAGGGAAGGATGGAAAAGGAACAGGTAAATAGTAACCTAAACGCGCACGTGGCAGTTCTTAATCGGGTTGCACGGCAACCGTACTAGACTATTCGGACCTGCGTGTGGTTGATAGGCAGTGTTTGCAAGGCATTTCTAATATTGCGGTAAACAAAACGCGAAAATAAGCATAAGCAAGGGTAATGTGGCTGAATACCACCAAATCGCACTTTGTATAACATTGCTCCCGGTCATTGATTGAAAAGTGGTAGGATGTGGAGTTGGACAACCACAACAACAATTACATCCACAGAACTTTCTTATCAGTGATAGCCAAGAATAAGCGCCCCTACCTTCAGGCCATTGTAATCTCTTCACTAACATGTGCAATTCTCCCTATCTTCTCTCTCAGAATTCTGACACCAAGCATAAACGGCGTATACCACATTAGATTTGCCAAGAAAGGAGAGGGGTTCGGGTGGGGTCAAAACATCACTATTCACATTATCGATAACAACCATCTCTTGGAGTTTATAAATCTTCAAAATAGGCGGCTCTTTGTGTATATGTTATTTCCCCACTTGACACCAGACACTCACCATTGCACTTACCGTGGCGCTCAGGGCTCATGCAAAACGGGCAGTAAAGTGAGAGCTACTATAGAGATAAATACCCGGCCGTGCGTTTCTACTGGCCCGCACTTTTTGTACATTTCCAGATATCAAGTGCTACCTTATCTCTACTCAAATACCGAGTCAGGCTAGTGGCAACTCCGTACAGCCAAGGTCGCGGTGATGGGCTGTCTCTGAGAGCTACCTAGAATCCATCAAAGTAGTCACTATGCTCCATTCCCTGTCTCTTATACACACCTGCTCTACCCGCACAGAATCTGTTTCCAGGCATCTGACCATCGTACGATCGATCAATCAAGATGGCTACGAGCATAAAAGCCGCGAATGACAGTTGTACCGCCAAGTCGGGCGAGGTGGATGAGAGGATGCACAGCGGGGTTGGAGAAGTGATCGAATTGAAGGCAGGTAGCTGCGGATTCCTTTCTGACGTTGAGTAGTGCTAACCTGAACCGGCTATGAGTAGAAGCCCTTCTCTCGATTTACAATTCTGTCTCTGACGGTCGTCCTGATGGCAACCTGGGAGGCATTTTCTAGGTGAATTCGCGCCGTCGATGGTCAGACAATGTCGCTCAGTGGGCTGACGACCATAATTTGTATAGTACGATGGCGGCGGGTCTTGTCAGTGGTGGTCCTGTCTCTCTGGTCTATGGGTATCTTCGTTCGTTCTTCTACCCTGCTCGACTCATGGGATGGTTCTGACCAAAAGGATAGTGGCAGTCGTTGGATCCAGCGCAACCGCAGCGTCCTTGAGTGAAATGGTGTCAATGTCAGTGCCTCATGTCGACGGTTCAGCGCAGTAGGCTCATGTTTACCGCCCAGATACCCCACCGCTGGCGGCCAGTATCATTTTACAGCAAGGTTTGCGCCGGAAAGATTGCGGAGATCGCTCAGCTGGATCGTTGGCTGGATTGGTAAGGGCTCAGCCCCGGCGGCCACGAAACGACCAGCTAATCTTTCCATAACACCATCTTAGGGACATTCGGATGGGTGTCATTCACTGCCAGTGCCCCTTACCTCTCTGCTGGTATGCTTCAGGGCCTGGTAGTTCTCACCCGCGAGACGTATCAGCCCCAGCGCTGGCATGTATCTTTAATATACTGGGCTCTGGTCGGGCTGGCCGCCGTGCTGAATGTGTGGGGTAGTCGTCTGCTATCCTTGGTGGAGACTATCTCACTGTTTATTCATTTGGTTGGATTTGTTGCTATTCTGATTGCTGTGTGGGTTTGTGCGCCGGCAAAACACGATGCCCACTTCGTCTTCACGATTTTCATCAACAGCACCGGCTGGTCTACTGACGGACTGGCCTGGTGTCTGGGTATGCTCTCAAGCTGCTACGTTCTGACAGGTTTGTGCTCTGGCTTTCGTTGGCCGGGTATGTTGATACTGACTTTTGGCACAGGCTACGATGGAGCAATACATCTCTGTGAGGAGATGGCCAATGCCACGACGGCCGTTCCGTACTGCATGCTTGGCTCGCTGGCTATCAATGGCATCCTCGGTTTCGTGTTCCTGGTTACAATTCTTTTCTGCATGGGAGACATGGAGAGTGCACTAGAGACAGGTACAGGATACCCGATAATTGAGATCTTCCGCAGTGCAACCCAATCTTCGGCCGCGAGTTGTGTCATGACGGCTGTTCTTATCATTACAGCCTGGCTGGCCACAATTGCGCTGCTGGCGTCAACCGCTCGAATGGTCTTGTCACTGGCTCGAGATAAAGGTAAGACGAGTTTTCCATTGCGCTTTGGGCATCGGCACGCTGATGTTCAAACAGCCCTCCCATTCTCTGCCTATCTTTCTCACGTTGATACTCACACCCACCTACCAACCCGTTCTATCCTCGCCACAACCGGCCTCCTCGTTCTGTTCGGACTGATCAATATCGGATCGACCACAGCCTTCAACGCAATCCTCTCTCTCGCTGTTCTCGGGCTGCACGTCTCATATGTTGTTCCAATTATCTTCTTCTTATGGCGTCGCACTTGCCTACCGCAGAGCCTGCAGCCTGGACCGTGGAGGCTTGGTCGGGGTGGAATCATCGTCAACATTGTTGCCATTATTTATCTCTGCTTCACAAGTATCTTCATGGTCTTTCCCGCTTACCAGCCGGTGAATCCTTCGAACATGAATTACGCCTCGTTGATTTTCGGGGCTGTTCTGCTGTGGAGTGGCGGTTTCTGGTTATGGCGAGGTCGAAAGGAATATGACGGACCTGTGGCTGTTCTGGCAGATGGATGATGATTTGTTCTTTGGGTATCGAGAGGGTCTCAAGCGTATATATGCAATGAGTATGAGTACGATGAGTATAGCGAATAACTTCGTGGTGGGTCGATGAGGGCAGTGGGGGCACCTGACTTTCCTGTACCAAACCCGGTCAAGATAGCCGTACATACAATACGTGCAATACAAGCAATACCTACCGTATTTCCACATCCCATCCCATCCCGTCCGGCTGCCTGCCTCTTATCAACGATTCTTTTCTCTCTATTTCTCATCGTTCCTCTCTCGTTGTTTTACTTGCCTCCTCCTCATCACAGTCAAACCATCGCCATGGCACAATTCCCGCCCGTATTCCGCCGTCTACGGCGCCCACTTCGCCGAGGCCCCCTGCCACGTCTCCTGGCCACCATCACCATCGCCCTCGTCTCCTGTGCTGTGGGATTATACCTGCTCCTGGCGTACCCGCTGGCGGACGATCCCCGGCTGGTGCCGGCCAGCCTGCAGCGCGCGCGCAACATCCTGCTGGTGACCGCGCACCCGGACGACGAAACGCTCTTCTTCAGCCCGACCATCCTCTACCACCGCTCCAACCCCGAGGTGACTCGCGCCCTGCTGGTCCTCTCCTGCGGCAACTACAACGGGCTCGGCGACACCCGCCAGGCCGAGATCCACCGCAGCTGCGACCGTCTGGGCATCGCCCTGGAGCGCTGCATCGTCCTCGACCGCGGCGACCTCCAAGACAACCCCAAGGCCTGGTGGGACCAGGACCTCATCCGCGAGGTCGTCGCGCAGTACGTGCAGCAGTGGCAGATCGATCTGCTGTACACTTTTGACGACGGGGGTGTTTCGGGGCATGTGAATCACCGTGCTGTGAGCGGGGCTGTGCGGTGAGCTTTCCCTCCCATTTCGATACTTTTCACCGACATCATTTTCATATGCCCTACTTCAACGAATGGTAGTCAACTGATGAGTTGAAACGCAGAAAATTTGTCCAAACCACCCCCACCGCCCCGCCCACCTACATGCTACAAAGCGTCTTCCTGCTGCGCAAATACGCCTCGCTGATCGACCTGCTCCGCACCGCGCTGCCCTTCACCGGGCGCATCCTCCGCGCGCTGATGGTCAGTCCCCCGCATGATCCCAGCCTTGTGGTGGCGGGCCGGTACGAGGACACGGCGCTGCTGGTCAGCTCGTGGGAGACATACCGCGTGGCGCGGGCGGCGTTCGCGCAGCACGCGAGCCAGTACTCGTGGGACCGCGTGTTGTATTTGGTGGTTAGTCGGTATATGTGGTTCAATAACCTGGTGCGCGTGCAGTAGCTCCTCGGGGGTTGATTTCATGGAGTTGTTATTTGGGGAGTGGTTTAAGAGGATACGAACTACCGGGTCCGGAATTAGGGCACGCACTGGAAACCACGAATCTACAGTACAGGTTACGATTGATACCACGAATATGAACAATGAAACTAATGTACACAATACTCCTGAAAAGCTCAGACAAAAGTCTACACCATCTTCCCCTCCGTCTTGGCCGGCTCCATGCGGGTAGCATCCTGTCGTCGCGCGGCTCGTCGCCCCCGCGCCACGCAGAAGCACACGGCCCCCACGAAGGACAGCAGGAACACCACGATCACGAAGAACGAGAGGCGCTGGTCGCAGTGCGCGAAGTACTTGATCCACCGCGCGTCGCGCCCGTGCCACGACGAGGACCCTAGATGCTGGAACAGCGGGGTGTTGACGTATCCGTTCAGCATGTGCATGGTCGGATGGTCCGGAGTGCCGGCCAGGACGCGGAGGGCGGAGCGGTTTGATTGCAGTGTGAAGATGGTTCTGTCATCGCATGAATCGGATTAGCAACTTGTGCGTTCAGGAGGAATACATGCAGAGTGGATGGTCTTACGAGGCATAGTGACAGCCCGTGCTGAACATGATGGTAATATAGGGGAGGAGCGACCACCGCCGGTTGAAGCGCGGTAGGTTGTCCACCAGCGCGCGCATGTAGGCGTTGTTCGGGGCAGCGAGCATCATCCCGACCGAGATGCCCACGGGGTGCGCGGCGGGCGCCACGAACTCGAATTCGCGGAGAGGGTTGAGTGACTGTCGGCACGCGAGGTCCATGTCCAGGATTGCGCCTGTCCCACGCCATTGTTAGAAAGAGCGCTTTGCTGCTGTTAACTCGGGGGGATGGGGGAAGCCATACCGCCGTAAGTATGCAGCACCATATACCGCAGCGCATCCACCCGCTGCACCAGCGCCGGATATCCCTCCCACATCGCCAGCAGATCCGGGTACTGGCTTTTCACGAACTCGCGCGCGTTCTCATCCTCCCACAAGAACACCTCCCAGTCTGGATGATGGTCCAGACACTGTGCGCGGGCACTCAGCCATTCCGCTCGTGGCGCACTGGGGCCCAGGTGGACGTGATGGAGGCGACTGGGGATGTGCGCGTTCTCTGGGACAGCGCTGCTGTTGGCGTAGGACGCGAAGGTGACGTCGAAGCCGTCGCGTTGGGCAGAGATGACTGATTCGGCGGCGGAGGTCTTCCAGACGAAGGGCAGGCGGAGGAGGAGATATAGTTCGCGCATGGGTAGGAATAGACCCGTTAGTGTGATCACCGCGACTGCGACACAGAGCAGCCGTACTCGTAAAGAAGCCATCGTAACGACTGTGGATGCTGATTATCGGCGAGAGGAGAGACGAAGAATGATGGAATAGTGGGTGCGTGTATAGCGTCACGTAAGAAGTGTCAAGCCAAGGACTCCCCCGGCCGCGTGGTCAGCATTGTTGGCGAGATCCAAGGGGGATGAGATGTCACGGCCATGTAACCACCCGCGAGGCTCATTGCATTATTCACCGGAGCCGAGCCCAGCCCATCTTGCAGGTCCGGCCAGCATGTATCCAAGCCGCAGCGCGATGATGATGGTTGCCTAAACTTTCACTTGGACGACCTTTTGCCAATTCCAGGATGAGGGCAATCCCGCCATTGGTGTATGCGTGTAAGCGTGGAAACCCTGCAGGTCTGGCCAGCGAAACTAGCCCCAAACAAGGCATTCTGGTTGTCTGAAGTGGTTCCGAGGGCAGTGGAGCCGACCAGCGAGAAGATGAGGGGATGAGGGGATGAGGGTATTCGGATCCCGCGGGTTGCAGACGGACATCCCCCGAAGAGAACAGCGACCGGGTGGGGGCTGGAGAATCAATTCTAGTGATAGCTAAGACAAGCAATTGGATCGGCCGTGCTGATGCAAAGCCAAGCCCAACCCTTCCAGAGGTGGGAGGGAAGAAATAGAAAAAAATAGAAAAAAATAGAAAAAACAAAAATTAGAAAAAAATGGTGGTGGGCTGTCACTCGCTAGGCAAGACAACCAAGCTTTTTGGGACTGTGGCGGCTAAGGCTAGGAAAAAGGGGTGCAATGCTGTAGGGCTGAACTAAATCGGGACAAGACAGACTCAAGGATAAGTTAAGACTTGACCCTGAATCACCGACTGGATTGCACCGACTGTCGGCCATTTCCGCTTTCCGCCACAAGTTTCACATTATAGCCACGTCCCCTATCTATCTGGCTGTTTTCTCGCCTAAACCTTCCCGCACTCAAACCCTGAACTGAAGCCTAGTTTTTAGTGTTCGCCAAATGTCTCACATCCACCGGACAAGCAGCAACGAGGGCTATTCGCAACCTCTGTTTGGTCCGCATGTAGATAAAAATGAAAACATCCACCTGCATATTTGAGTTGGTCAGACGGGTTTGGCTTCAAGGGTCGTGCTTTCGGGGGTCTTTGGTCATGAGCAATCATTTTTTTTATCTTGCTTGCGTCCACCAGGCTCGGCCGCTCTGCACCGGCATACGTGATAGGAAAGATTGTGGCGGTAGTGGACCAGTGCTGTCTCCAGGCAGACATATTTCAAATTCACCTACGATGGGGTCTCTGTCGCGTCGTAGGCCCAGTAGGTTAGATCTTGCCGCCCCCCAAAGGGTCCGTTTGATCGCTGCCTAGCTATTGTGTAACTGTTGGAACCGCTGTAACGGGGTGGCATCTGTCACCACGCACGCCCTGGTTGCGGCTCAGCATCAAAGCTTAATTAATTATGGTGCGGTGGTTGGAGTTCACCGTGAGGCCCTCAACCATCAACACCACCATCTGTCACCCAGTATAGGATACGAGGAGCAGCAATGGCGCCCACTCGGCTGCGACGTCTGGCTATCTTCGCCCTCCTCGGCGCAGTGCTGATGATATGGACGCTGTATCAGCGAGAAGAGTGGGACAATGAATTGACGACCTTGGAGAGTCAATACCCGTTGCTCTATCACTATGTCCATACGCATCATGCGGAGGGAGGAGGTACGGTCCCGCCCCCCATCACAATTCCACGAACATGACTGACCATCTGGACAGCCTGGTACATTCCACCAACATGGATGAGCGCATCCGACCCCCAACCCAAGAACATCGTCGAAGCAGCCGAGCTGGCTCTCGGCCTCGTTAACACTGCCGAACACTATCTGCCGCACACGGCCATCCCGATGGTCGTGCATCAGACCTGGAAGGACACGCACATCGACACCTGGCCCCAACTCCTCCGCCACAGCGCCGAGCGCTGGCTGCAGGCGACGGACGGGCAGATGGCGTATTTCCTGTGGACAGACGCGGGGATGACTCAGTTGATCCGCAAGTTCGAACCAGCCCTAGAGGTGCAGTTCGCGAGTCTGGCGAGCAATGTCGAGCGATCGGATGTTTTTCGCATTCTGGTGTCTAAGTGGATCGGGGGTGTGGTAAGTTCAGCCCGGCCTGATTGAGTCTCTATATCTGTTTGAGGGATGGAGACTGATAGCAGATAGTACGGCGATATCGACACCGAGCCCCTCCGCCCCCCAATGAAATGGCTCGGCGCAACCGACCTCCTGCCGTGGAACGACACCCAGAACGGCGTCGTCTACAACTCGACCGGTCCAGTGCATGCCATCGTCGGGCTGGAAGCCGACTGCCGTGAGGATACCGACACCTACTGGCGTATGGGCTACTCACAGCCTGTGCAGCTCACCCAGTGGGCCTTTGCCTGGGCACCCGGCCATCCGATCCTGCAGACCTTCCTGGATGGCTTTTCAACCACCATGACGAACATCTCCAACCGCTACGGCGGCTCCCTCGACTCCCGAGCTGCGCGTCAGGAGCTGCTCGCCCTCGATCCGCTGACGCTGACCGGACCTGCCGCGTTCACGGATGCGGTGCGCGACCGGCTAGAGGAGGTTGCCGACTTGCGATGGCAGGCCCTGTCGGGGCTGCAGGATGGGGGAAAGAGTAAGCTGGTCGATGACGTTCTCGTTCTCCCTATTACTGGATTCAGGTAAGTGCACCACTTTGAGGTTCTTTGAGGGGTTCAGTATGGCTGACGGACATGGTGATGGTAGTCCCGGCCGCGGGGCGTATGGGAACATGGGCTCGAAGCCGATCACCGACCCCTCAGCCCGACTGCGGCATCTGGCGCAGGGGTCGTGGCGGGCGTTCGATCTGACGGTGGAGTATGGGAAGTTCTGTCGCACGGTGCTGGGCATGTGTCGCGACTGGTCCAAGGTGCCTACTGCTGCGATTGTTTGATAGTGCTGTCTGTTGTAATTCTATGGTGGTCTGCTACTGTGATTGTGGTGTTGGTGGAGTCGGGATGCTGGGTGTAAGGGCCCAAACAGCCCTTCCAACCTTCGCGGATATCTGCAAAGGGAAATATATATAGACAACCTAAGGCGGCGGTTATATAATAGCTAAGCAAGCCGGCTGCGGCCGCCTTTAAAAATAGCAGCTGCCTTATAAATTAGATAAAGTAGTAATAATATTTTAAAATAATATATTAATACCTTTAGTTTTATAAAAGCTATTTATTTATTATATTATTTTATTTTTTAGCCCTTATAATCTTATTATTTAATACTTTATAGAATAGTCTAGTAAGCAATAGCCGGCTATAATATATAAAGCTAAACTAAAAGTAATTTTTCTAATCTAATTATAAAAAACTATATATTAACTGCAGAAGATAAATTATCTATACTAAAAAAAAAATATAGATTTTAATTTAAAATTTTTATAAATATTTATACTTGTTTAAATAGATTACTAAACTGTAAAAACAGCTAAGAATTAGTACTATAAAAAAATATTTATATAAAAATTTAAAAAAACTCTAATTTTAGTACTATAAAAACTAAAAAAACTAGTATATATATTAATCTATTTATAAATAAAAAATAATATAATATTTGCAACTATACTATCTACTATATATTTATTACTAAATAAAAATTAACTATAGAAATTAATAACTAAAATAAAAGCCAGAAAATATATATTATAGTAGTTTATTTAAATTATATTTTAAATAATCTATAAAAAGATAAGGCAGCTAAATTTTACTATAAAAAAAATAGACTGGCTTTTATAAATTTTTTAAAATACAGCTAAAAAATTTTATAAATAAACAGTAAAAAGTCTAGTTAAAAATATTTAAAACTAAATTTTATAAAAAAAAACTAAAGTTTACCTATCTATAAAAATAAAAAAAAATAAAAACTAAATTAGATTATAAGATATAAAATATTAATACTATATAGCTATATTTATTTTTTATATTTTTTTTTTATAGTTTAAAAAAAAATCTATAAACAGTAGATTTTTTTATAATTAAATAAAATTTTATTATACTACTTATAAGATTATACCCAGTACTAAATTAATAATATAAATAAATAAAAAATAAAATATTTTATAAATAAACTTTAAAAAAAAGTTGTAGATCTACTACCCTTATAAATAAAATTTAAAAACTAAAAATCTAAACTAATAGTTTTATAAAAAAAATTTAAAAGCTAAAATAATTTTTTTTAATATTATAAATATCTGCAGAGGTCTCTGGATTAAAAGCTTACTATAATTATAAATATAAGGGCTAAAGGGTAAAATAGTGTGATAAACAAATAGCTTTTGTAAAGCTAAGGATACTAATATATTACTTTAAAGTATTATTACTGTTTTATTTAACTTATAAGACAGCTGCTGTTTTTAGAAGTAGCTACAGCCGGCTTATTTAACTATTATATAACTACTATTTTAAATTATTTATATATATTTTTTTTATAAATATTTATAAAGGTTGGAAGGGCTATTTAGATTTTTATAACTACTTTTTTTTTTTTATAAAAAAATATTATCTTTTACAGTAGTACTATTAAAATTTTTATTTTATAAATATTTTTATAAAAAATTAAAGTAGTAGAAAAAATAGTTTACTGTTTTATACTTTTATAAAAGTATACTATACTATTTTTACTATTATTTTTATAAGATTTTTTTATTAGTATATAGTCTACTATCTACTGGCCGGCCTTTTTATAATAGTTTATAAATAATCTTTTTTATAATTAAAAAAACTTTTTTTTAGTAAATAGTATTAAATTTTTTTTAATTTATTTATTCTGGCTGTTTAAAATATTTTACAGTTAAAACTAGCAGAGCTAATCTTATAAAAATAAAATTTTTTTTTATATAAAAAGATTTTTTTTTTTAAACTTTTAGTCTTTTTTTTTTCTGTAACTTTTTTTTTCTTTTTTTTTTAGTAAATTTTTTTATATAGTATTTCTTTTTTAAATACTTTTATAAGTTAATATTTAGCTAATTTTTTTTTCTACAGTAGTATTTAAAATATTTTATTAGTTTTTTTTATAAAAGCTTAGCCCTATTTTTTTTTTTTTATAAAAACTAATTAATTTTTTTTTATAGTATACTATTTAAGCTTTATATCTATAGGCCCTATTAGTCTATTCTATTTTATTTTTTTTTATATAAATTATTTATAAAATAGATTTAGACTTAGTTAACTGTTTATAGTATATTTTATTATTTTTTTTTATTATAAAAAAAATATTTTTATTACTGCTGCTGCTACTAGGTCTATTACTACTATTACTATAAATATATTTATTTTTATTATATTTATTATTATTATTATTTTAGCTTCTATTTTAGTTTTTAGTTTTATTATAAATTTTACTGCTGCTGCTGCTGCTGTTTTTTTTTTTCTATATATTATTATTTATATATAAAAAAATAAAATTTTTTAGTTTATAATAATAAATATTATAGCAGCCTCTACAGCTTTTATTTTTATACTTTTTAAATTTTTTTTATTTTTTATAGGTATATTTAGGGCTAACTAGAATCAGCCAGCTTTTTATAAATAAATTAATAATAAAAAATAAAGTATTTTACTTTTTATTAAATTACTTTTTATAGTCTAGTTTTTAAATTATTTAAAAATAATATTTGCTGTAGTATCTGGTTTTTCCCTTTAAATAAATTTACAGCTTTTATTAAATTATAAGTAGATCTGGATCTGTAAACCTATTATATAGTTTATACTATATATTAAATAATTAGATTTTAAACAGCTAGCTGTTTAGATACAGCTTTATAAAAATATTTTTATAATTTAAACTGGCCGGCAGCTGCTGTTTAACTAAATATATAAATACTATTATAATTTTTTTTTTAAAAAAATCTTTTATAACTATATTAATAGAAAAATTAGCTAAAAATATAATAACTATTTATATATAAATAGTAAATACTATTTTTTTATAAAATAATAATATATTTTTATATATTTTAGCTTTTAGTTATTATAAATAAATACTATAGTTTATATTAGTTGTATAAAGTATATAATTATAAATAGTTTATAATCTATACTTAATTTAGCTTTTTTTTAGTTATTTAATTAAATTTTTTATACTTTTATAAGGCAAATTTTTTATAAATCTGTAGATAATATAGGTTTATAGTAGATTTTTAAATATTTTTTTTATTATAATATTTTTTTTATTTAATTAAAATTTCTGTTATTTTTTTGCAGTGTTATAAATCTAGTAATACTTTTAAATAGTATTTATAGTTATTTAAATTTTTATTTTTTTATAAAAAATACTTTTATAAGTCTACCCCCTTTATTATATAGTATTTACAGAATAAAAATATATAAAAAATATTATAAATTTAAAAATTTATAGATAATTTTAGTCTGTAAATTTGTTTATCTATTTTTTTAATTATATAAAATAATTTATAATAGTACTGGTCTAGTTTTTTATTTAGCTTTTTTTATAGTAAATTTTTTATAAAAAGCTAAATTTTTTAATCTACTATAAAAACAGTAGTTTTATAACTTTTATTATAAAAGTTTTTTTAGTATCTATAAGTCTACTTAAGATTTACAGCTATTTTTTTTTTATTTTTTTAATTTTTTAAAAATATTATTTTAGTTTTTTTATAGGATTATCCAGTACTTGTAAGTTAAGTACTATTATCTGCAGATATTATACAGTTATTATAAAAAATAAAAAGTACTTAATTAATACTTATAAAAAATTATTATAAATAAATTTTATAAGTAGTAGTATTTTTATTTAATTATTTTAT